>NW_028317950.1:20146666-20308333 GCF_062004578.1 Staurois parvus | reverse complement strand
CAGCAATAAAAACTGACAAGTATTCTAATCCCTCTCCACTCTGCCCAAAACTGAAAAAAAAAAATATGCCCTAAGTTGTACTTTAAAATTTACCATTAACCCTTAAAGCTGTATTAAATCCAAAACCAAAAATGTAATATACTACAATTTACCAGTCATTAGATGGGTGGCTGCATCAGTTTTCTTTTCTTAGGTTTTTTTTCCCCTCTGTTCTCACCTGGTGATCCAGCCAGTAACACACTGCCTGTATTAGAGTGCCTCTATTCTGGATGAATGAGCACAGGGGGCACCTTTGGACAGCAGTATTGTCAGTCTTCGGACAGGGAAGCTGTAGGTGTACTAGCGGATTTAAATACACTAACAAATTGAAGCCAAATTCCAGCTAATGCTTTATAAGTAGTTACAGCAAACACTTTTTTCCTTTTTAGATAAAGGTTTTACATAAATACATAAAATCTGATCATTGTAAGCAACCCTGCTAGTGTTAAATGATTTGTCTCATCTCAGTAACTGATACTGAAGAAGAGCTTTTGCTTCTGAAAAACAACAGACTTACAGGCTGGATCACCGATGAAAATTAAGAAAAATCAAGCCTAAAAAAAGAAAATGAATGCACCTATCACATCTAAGAAATGGGTAAGCTGCAATATAATAAATGTTTGCTTTTGGGTTAAATATTGCATTAAAGTGCAGTCACAGTAAAATTACAAAAATATAAAAACTAAGCTCAAGCTCCCTCCTGCCTCCAAAACATTACTGTTAGCTATCACTCTGATGGCCTGCCTCACTTACCAATAAAAATGGGTGGAAAGGGAGCAAGCTTCGACATTACCAGGAAGTGGAAAGATTTTCCTGAACACACGGTTTGGCCAAAAAGTGATGAAAGCTACTGCAGGTATTTTAACGGCTTAGTGAAAGTGTAGGGGTAGAGACAGTGGGTAAACGGTTTCGGTTTAGAGTTAAGGGTTACCTTCCACGGCTGGGTTAAAGTTTAAAGTCTAAGTGTAGTCAAAATAAAAAACACAAAAATCAGCACAAGTGACGTAACCGTGTCCCTTGTACTGTTGACTTCTAGTTTCCTTGAAATTTTCCTCCATCGATTCCCTCCCACCTGCCATAATCGTCTGGTGCAGTGGGGGTTAATAGAACTAAGGGAGCTGTCATTTGCACTCTTCCAGACAGTCCGACTATGCCTACCATTTCTGCCCAGCTCCATCATTCATAGAAGCCAGTAGTACAGTTTCTATGAATGAAAGTGGATCTATGAATGGAGGATGGGAGTATGATTGAAAGATCTGCCCCCTTCATTCAAAAACCATGTTTCCCTCTTAGAAGCTTGTAGAACCAGCTTCTAGAAACGCATGGCTGGGCAGAAAGTTCAGGCATAGTCGGGCACTCTTTATGAGTGCAATTGACAGCTCTCTCGGTTCTGTTAACCCCACTGCACCCGAAGATTACGGCACATGGAGAGGGATCGATGAAGGAAAGTTTCATGGAAACCAGGAGCCAATGGCACAAGATGCATTTGTAAAGTTCTATGTGAATTCTTTTAGATCCCCCTGTCACTTGGATAATCTTAACTGCCTCTTATTTTTATACAATATCATACCCCTGAATGAGAGTTCTTGTTTAACTATCACCAAGAAAAAGACTTGGAATTGATCTGACCTGCGGTTTTCTTCAAGCAAGTTTGCTATACGATGCGATATTCCCTTCTCCATATGCTTCAGCTGATCCTGTAGCCTCTGCCGATCACTCTGCATCTGACGGTGATGTTCATTGAGCCCCTTCTCTAATTTGGATTGTTCCTGGGAAACACAAAGTCAGAGTGTCAATCCAACACTACAGGGCTCCCATCCCTAACCTAAATAGATCCTGAGCTAGGAAAAAGGCAGACAACTTATCAGTATATAAACAAGGCATGCCAGGTGAATATAGGGGAAGCAAATCAGTGTTCAAGTCCACTGAATTCTCCAATTCACTTCCAGTAAGCGCTCTCTTATAGCAGTTACTAAAATTTTTGATGTATGATGAGACAGCTTACAGAAACACATTAAAGGTCACTTATCTTGCCCCTATCATTAAGGATCCTGCCTCCCCTCTCTCCTCCAGTATAATGCCATTTTCTGTAACCAACAGCCCTACTGGGATCAGGGCAACGTTGTGGTTGAGATTTATCTGCCCTCTAGACAATGGTGTTTAGGAGATAAGTGGTGGTAGTGATAGGTCTGTGCAGCACTACGCAGGGAGGTTAAGCACTGGCCACCTTGGGTATAAATTAATGTAGTAGTGTGTTTAGAGAGAGACTGTATACAGACTATGCTGAAGCAGTCTGAAGGACCAAGATGACCAAAACTGTCTCATAAATAGCCAGGAGGCTGAATGTTTTGTTTTGTACTGGATTGCGTGGACACCCCTGCGACAGAATCTTTTTGTTTTGCTTTTTTGCTTGATTTAATGGTGACTATAAAAACAAGTGAAGAAAGCCCATAAAATGCACATTGCGACATCTGGGCTACCTTTCTGCAAGCTATACATTTCAAAGCTGACCCCTGCAAAACATATTGTGTATAATAAAAATGTTAAATAAAAAAACAGACCCAAATCCATTTAAGTTAGCCTACAAACAGATCCTCAGATAGATGGAAATGCTTGTATGAGCAACCGAATGCTACACTCACCTCTTTGACTGTCTGTAGAATCTCATCCTTATGGGAATTGCTCTGTAAGAAAAGCTGAGCATGTTCCCTCTGGCCCAATTCCAAGCGACGTTCAAATTCCAGCTTTTCCAGCATTTTTTGTTCCTAAAGCAAATAATTAAATAGGTTATATATATATCATAAGATTGGTGTGTTTTTAATGATGTTTGCTATATTTGTTGTTTTTAAAAGGTAAAGCTATTATTGATGTTTTTATATAGTTTATGAAATTGCTTACATTAAACCCCACCCCTGAGGAGCTAGATCACCAAAACTTACCTTTCTCTTCTCATATTCAGAAAATTTGTGCTGTAATAAAAACAGAATGAGGCTTAAAACTTTCATATAAACCTATTACAGCTTACAGCCCATTGTTATACCCAGCAATCAATTTAGTTTCTATTTTTTCCACAAGCAGACTTACAGTCAAATAATCCCACCCCCAAAGGTTACTCTGCCCACATGGCCTCTTAAAATGATAAAAAGTAGAAAACACTAAAATACTGGCAGAGCATTGATTGATAATTTCAGATAAGAGAGCCCAGTACACATTTGCTAATTGTCAGCCTCTCTAAAAGGGACGTATTAAGACATTTCCATCTCTGCTGGCAGAAGGGAAGGTGGCATACAGTATGTTCCTCCTCTTACTCAATGAGGTCTTTATTCAGCACAATAGCTACTATTTACTGGCAGCAACTGGTAAATATAAATTATGTTCAATATTTCATATTTTGAGAAAAAAAAGAATATATCAATGTTAATTTTTTTATTTGAACATATAAAATTAAGTAAGAATGTAGCCCTTACAGTCTCCACTTGTCAAACTAAACTCTAATCATAATGTACTTTTATTTGTTTGAATTCATGTGTTTTGTGGCTCATGTCACTTTTGGTATCATTTTTTTGTGGACTGACCATTTAGCAAAATGAAAACCTTTACCAAAGGCAAAGCAGAGGCTGCCATTACTAACCCTCTTTTGATCATGCTAGCTGCCTGGCTGTCATGATCATGTCAATTTTTTTTTAAATAACCAATATGGAACAGGTGTGCAAAACAAGACTCAGACTTGATGAGGGGTCAGCAAAGATAGCCCTACATTTACTGTACCTTGGTACATATTTTCTTTAATCCTTTTATGACCAGAGCTCACTGGTGCCTAGGTGCCCACACCAAATTTAGCAGCATCAGTACATGTCACTTAATTTGATAAATAACCCTATGACTAATTTACATAGCTTAATAGATTTTAGAATGTTCTATTTGGTACTATTTGGTACTATTTGGTACACTAGACTTGAGCAGTAGGCTGCAACTCCTCCTGGCTCGACCAGAGGTGTCCGTTTTGGCCGCGATGTGACGCTAACGCTCCCATTTGAACAGCACCATGTGATGCAATGTGCAAAAATTTCCCAGGCGTTTGGGAAATGGTAAAAAAGCTTCCCAAACGCCTGTCTGCCGCTTGCTAACAAGGCAAGTGTGAACGTAGCCTTAAACTCTGCACATTAGTATTTCTTAGGGCTCTCACCTTCACCAAAAACTGCAGTATGCCTGGGTATGATCACCATGATTGGCTTTCATGGTGATTATCGCATACACAGTTGTGTGTTCCTAGTTCGAACCTGGAACTTTAGTTAACATTCTCATATCATGGATCACTGCACCTGAGAATTTTAAATAACCAGATTTAAAAAGCCATCTGTATAACATTTGTTAGGCATAGGTCAATATATTATGCAGAGATCCCCTTATACTAAAAAAAAAATAAACATCCATACTCCTCTCTATGCTGCAGCTTTACTGTGATGCTGCAACTGTACTTTGCCGGCTCTAAGTAGATCACTTGGTCTTGGTCAGCCCTGAGCAGAAAAAGGTGACTATCAGTCACCGCACTCTGCTCTGCCAATCCAGTGCTAACTGAAGCACGGAGCTGGAGAGAGGATGCATGCAGCTGGCTTCTAAGAGCCAAAATCAGCTGTCAATAATGCAATTGGGTGGATCCCTACAAACTGGTTGGAATCCTTCCGGAGCCTTCAGCCAACAGTGGACTTTGGCCCACTGTTGGCTGAATCTGGGTCTTTGGAGGGCACAAGTAAAGGATGTGTGGCCAAAAAGCTTTGGCCATACTTCTCTTTTAAGAACAGTGCATAAATGCTGTAAAGGAAGGAGGGTGAGTATCAGTTCTTACAGTGATAAAGATTCCTTCTCTTTCATTTACAGCAGTTTTTTCCAACTTTATAGGTACTCTCTAAAATGCAACGTGCAGGGATAATAATTCACGGTCTCAAGTACTAACATGATAATCCATAAAGTAGAATTTCAGCTTTACTATGATTTGAAATGGTTTAGGCCAAGTTGGCCCAAATTAACGATTTCCTTTATACAACTTTGCAGCTGCTGTGTACTCTGTAACATATTGTTGTAGCATTAGCTACATACAGTAAGCGGAAATGTGTGCCAAAGACTTCCTGTCTGCTACTGAACCTGAATCAAGTCGGCCTTAATGCAGCTTCGCCATTCAGGATAAGTCTTGTATTTTTATCAGTAAATACAAGGTTCTCGGCTTAATCTGTGGTGTGGAGGGAGAGTAAACATCGTTAGTTCTCCTAGCTTTAGCATTATCACACTAATGTTTCACTGTGCTTAAGTGTCCCAAATCAGCTATAATTTACAGATAATTACAGATACTACATACAGTCAGACAGAAATGTCAGGGGCCACAAAAAGGGCCTTCAAACCTAGTTGGTGGCCTGTTCAGGTAAATAGTCCACATTGGTACATAAACCTGTGTAAAAGACAAGGTTAGCTTGGCATACTCAGGACACAGCTGACCTGCCATTCGGACTCCTCCTTCAAAGACTTCAAAAAAGCGCCATCTACAGAATCTGTTCCTCCATCACAAACATCACTTTCCAAAACAGAAAGCAGGTACTGCGATGGGGGGCAGTACTCAATTCCAAGCTCTGTGAAAGAATCAGGAACACAGCTGTTTATGCTGAATAAATATATTTATAGAATTATTTAAACTTTCCATATTCAGATTTTAAAAAAGTCAGAGAAAAGAAAAACACATTTAAAACACAGCCCAGTTTGCCCTAAATAGAACCATTCAGGAATGAGTACTTGTAAGTTCCTGAATCTTGCCTTCCCTTACCAGGAATAGTTTTGTGTGCTGTGTAGGTTTATTCTTTCCTTGTAATAGCAGATATGTTATAAATCAGTAGCTCAGGCAGGAAACAAGAAAGCCTTACAACCTGACACATCTGCACTAATAGTGAGTCAAAACAAATAAAGAATAAAAAACAAAAACAAAACAAAATAAATTCATATTTTTCAAAAAATGTCCATGGGTGGTAGGTCTTTAAAATGTCTCTAAACCAAAATTATAGTCCTGATGGCAGTGGAAGCTCAAATAGAAATACATATGTGCCTGACGTTAAGTCTGACTAACTGCACCCCCCAGGATAGGGCTAATAATGGTGTAAATTATGTAATGTTTGTGACATGCACTGAAATAGTACTAATGTACGACCTAGCTTTTGAATTTGAAATGAGGGACACAGTGAAGAATGGGTGTGCTTAAATTATGATGGCTGGGAAGGGGCAAAGTGGCACCCCATGGGTGCCTCAAATGCTGCATCATTTAGCTGCAGAGGGAACACCGAGGAATGTACACATGCTGCGGCTGTGATGTTTTGCTTCAAACCCATTGTCAAACTTGACCTATTCAAGTGAATGGTGCTGCTCTGCAACTGCCCCACAACTTTTTGCAATGCACATGGTTGCAGCATGCTAGTGCAAGGTTGAAGATGTTGAAGCAAGTGTTGAGGAGGCAATACAATTCCACCTTACAGCCAGTCAAATGCTCCCTGAAGAGCAATCTCAATGCTGATCGTTCTTCAGAGACCAAAACACATGTGAACAAGCCCTAATTATTTATTTTTCATTTTTAATATAATTTTTAGAATGTAATTATTATTATTATTTTTTTTTTTTTACATCTTTAACAGCCCTTTAGGGGCGTTGTTGAAATATCAGGGCTCTAAAAAGACTCCTAATGTCCCACTTTTGAGACAGAGACACCATGTGTTTTGGTGCATGTGAAAAGGCATGTGTTAGCAGATGCAGGGGGGTGCCATTAACAGTTAATAGCACTTCTGCACATCTACTAAAGAACAGTGTGTTTCCGTGGGTATCAGGAGAGCCACAATTATTTGCACATATTTGACATGCAAAGGTGTGAACCTAGCCTTATAGTGAGCTCTCACTGGTGTGCTGCAGTTTGGTTGCAGTGTGATTGTATGTGCGGCTTCAGGAGTGCTACCATGGAATTCTATTAAACAGTGCGCTTTGTGAAAGCACATCGAAGATGCAGCATGTAGGACTTTGATGTGCTTTCATGAAAACTCACTGTGTAATAGAATTCAAAGGGAGCGCTCCTAAAACCATAGGGTATACCGCACATACAATCACACTGTGGCCACTTCGTAGTGCATGGTTATTAGGAATTTAAAAAAAAGCGAACAGGTGGAGTTCTGGGTAGTAAGAGTATGTTTTAACAAAGTGCAGATTGAAGGAGTGCAGAGAAAGTGCTAGGGCTGCATTATGGGGGACAGGACAGTTAGTAGACTGGGATGGAAAGGGTGTAAGCCAGACAGCTGTGTGGAATGTCTAGAAGTGGCCAGAATGGAGGAGTAAGGGAAGTGATACCTTGTGCAGTAACATCAGGGAGAATTACAGTTTCTCCTGTCAGGCAGGAGCAGTGGAAGAAGCTCCCAGTGTGCCCCCTTCACCACAGATTATGACAGAGCCCAGTGCAGTCGCCCCTTCCGCCCCTGCTAGTAACCAGAAGGCCCATATCTGAAGTAGTGTAGCATGCCAGCTGCATTATTCAGGGAATGAACATCTTTTTCCTTAATACCTCACCTGACCTTAAACACAGACTTTTTGTTAGAACCGGAGAAACACTGTCCACAGCCCAGATAACTAAGTTTTCCCATTTATTACAGTATAAACCAAAAGAGGTAAATAATGGGGAGGTGTTCTTGCCCACGCAGCAACTCTAAAATATACTGCAAATAAAGAACTTGCCCTTTAGAGGAAAACCTTACCCTTGCACAGGAATTGTTGAATAGCTTCCGTCCCCTCACTGCACACCGACACTGGAGGAAACACCATGACTGCCGCATCCAAAGACATGGTCTGTTAATATGTCACACAATACATTAAGCATAAGATTTTTAAAACACTAAATATTTGGTATTTCTTTAAACAGGGAAGACATTTTACACAGCCTGAGAGATAAATTGATATATTTATGTTTTGGTATATTATGTCCAACTCTGATCGAAAGCTCTTTTTTCATTCTTGAAGAGTAGAGATAGAACCTCTGTCTGGTTTTTAATGCTGTCTGAATACCCACAGAAGAGATAGCTCTTTCTCTGCTAACATCTGTCACCTGGACAGGAGGTACAGTGAAGGAAATAAGTACCGTATTTTTCGCACCATAAGACGCACTTTTTTCCCCCAAAAAAAAGGGGGGAAAATGTCAGTGCGTCTTTTGGAGCGAATATGGAGCGGCCGGTCCGGTATTTCCACTGCCGCCGTGTCAGAATACCGGGTCGGCCGCTCAGCTCTACAGCGGGACCTTATAGAGATGACTGCTGACCTTTGGGGAGGGGGGGGAGAGCGGGTACCTGAATTTGACAGATACCCGCTCCCACTTCCGTGGAGTTGTTCTTTCATCTTACCCGTTCCTCTATCCAGCGGCGCGGTCTTCCATGCTTCTGTAGTGTGGGCATGACAGCCGGGTGCCAAGTGCGCAGGAAGCGGTGCTTTTTGTGAATGGTAAGGCGGCACCTGGGACACATGACAGATCCCAGAAGCCGCCGGACCAATCACAAAGCGCAAGTGCTTCTCGCTCATGCGCACTGGGCACCCGGCTGTCATGCCGAGCGCCATTACAGAAGCCGGGAAGACAGCGCGCGGCTGGATAGAGGAACAGGTAAGATGAAAGAACAACTCCACGGAAGTAGGAGCGGATATCTGTCAAATTCAGGTACCCGCTCCCCCCCCCTCCCCAAAGGTCAGCAGTCATCCCCTGTACTATCCACAGTCTCTGGTCATCCCTGTGCTGTCCGCAGTCTCTGGTCATCCCTGTACTGTGTCCGCAGTCTCTGGTCATCCCTGTACTGTGTCCGCAGTCTCTGGTCATCCCTGTACTGTGTCCGCAGTCTCTGGTCATCCCTGTACTGTGTCCGCAGTCTCTGGTCATCCCTGTACTGTGTCCGCAGTCTCTGGTCATCCCTGTACTGTGTCCGCAGTCTCTGGTCATCCCTGTACTGTGTCCGCAGTCTCTGGTCATCCCCTGCACTGTGTCCGCAGTCTCTGGTCATCCCCTGCACTGTGTCCGCAGTCTCTGGTCATCCCCTGCACTGTGTCCGCAGTCTCTGGTCATCTCCTGCACTGTGTCCGCAGTCTCTGGTCATCTCCTGCACTGTGTCCGCAGTCTCTGGTCATCTCCTGTACTGTGTCCGCAGTCTCTGGTCATCTCCTGGACTGTGTCCGCAGTCTCTGGTCATCTCCTGTACTGTGTCCGCAGTCTCTGGTCATCTCCTGTACTGTGTCCGCAGTCTCTGGTCATCTCCTGTACTGTGTCCGCAGTCTCTGGTCATCTCCTGTACTGTGTCCGCAGTCTCTGGTCATCTCCTGTACTGTGGCCGCAGTCTCTGGTCATCTCCTGTACTGTGGCCGCAGTCTCTGGTCATCCCCTGAACTGTGTCCGCAGTCTCTAGTCATCTCCTGTACTGTGTCCGCAGTCTCTGGTCATCTCCTGTACTATGTCTGCAGTCCATTAGTTCAGAATTTTTTTTTCCTGTTTTCTGCCTCTAAAACCTAGGTGCGTCTTATGGTCAGGTGCGTCTTATGGAGCGAAAAATATGGTATTTGATCCCCTGAATGATAGGGGATCAAATACTTATTTCCCTCATGAACATGCAAATCAGTGCATAATTTGTTAGACATGCATTTCTTTTGATTTTTTTTGTTGCTATTCTGTCTCTCAGTGTTACAATACACTTACCATTCAATTTTTAGACTGATCATTTCTTTGTGAGTGGGCAAACATTCAAAATCAGCAGGGGATCAAATACCTTCACTGTATGGGGAAATCTTCCTTACAGAGCCACAGACAGCAATACAATCATTACAGAGGTACAAAACCATCCTCAGTCTACTACAGTGTGTCACTAATATCTATGCCACCACTGGGAACATTCCCTTAAAACTGAAAATAAAAGGAAGTAGGTAAATTTACTCTCCGTTCCTGTTCTTAGGAAAAAGGGGTAATAGCCAGCAATCAAAATTTGGCAGGAGTTTCAAGATTACTTCACGCTATCAAAAAAAATAAATAAATTGGGGCTAGAGTTGGGCTAATGCTGAAACAAGGGACAGGGTATTATTATGTTAATCCAGTTATAGTTAAACTGGAGCTAAAGTCTAAAAAAAAAAAAACAAAGGAGCAGTCAGGTTCTTTATTGCAGAAGAGACATGGAGGGGTTTATTTACTAAAGCTGGAGAGTCCAAAATCAGACTCCCTTCTGCATAGAAACCAATCAGCTTCTAACCTCAGCTTGTTCAATGAAGCTTTGGCAATGAAACCTGGAAGCTGATTGGTTTCTATGCAGAAGGGAGTCTGATTTTGGACTCTCCAGCTTTAGTAAATAAACCCCGGAATGTCTGTTCTGCAATAAAATAAACCTGCCTGCCTAATCACAGTCTTCTGTAAAAAGTACACTGAGCTATACAGTGAGTGTGTGCTGGAATGACTGCACTCTTATGCATGTGCGTAGGGACCACGCTGGCATGGGACCGCTGAAGCAGATAAGTATTTTGAAGTTTAGTTTCTCTTTAATTCCCACCTTGTTCACGGGTGAACACAATTTAACAAAAATATCTGCTTACCTCTAAAGTGCGGACATTGGCCAGGGCTGGGGGCAGCTCATTCAGTCTGTTTTCCCTGATGTCTAAAGTGCGGAGGCAGCGTAGCCCCCCTACTGTTGGTGGAAGAATCTTCAATTTATTTGCTGGAGCAAGAGGGAAAAAAACACTTAAAGTTAGTATGAAGCAAGTGATGTGTCCCATACTTGATCAAATTAAACAGGTGAGCCAAACCAGTTACAGGATCTCTTACTGCAAGTTCACGGCGCCTTAATGAATCCATCAGCACATGCCTTTAGGGATACCATTTTGCCCATTGCCAATAAAACTAAACCACACAGCAAACACAAGCCAGTTACATCAGATGGAGAGAAGAGGCTCTTGAAAATCATCCCAACTGTCCACTGCAAACAGAGGTGAATGATAAAGATGTGCCCAAGTGCTCACTGGAGGTTATTATATCTAATGTGACTCTCTCGCATTCCAAAAAAATATAAAAAGTTGCTAACACACATAGCGTAGACACCAAGAGGTGTGGCAAAGTAAATTTAAAGAGGTGAATGCCTCTTTACAATAATTACTAACAAAACTGATCTTTAGATGTTCCAGTAAATTAACTTGATTTGAGATTTTTTTGCCTTCAAAAATTTCAGCTGTACACAATTATTATTATTATTATTATTATACAGGATTTATATAGCGCCGACAGTTTGCTCAGCGCTTTACTTTGTGGTGGGAGATGCCAAGTTGGCATCGTTTTAGGTAACACTGAAGGAGCGCTGTGATAGATAGGAAGAGAGCCAGGAGAGAGTGGAGTCTCTGAGGCCAAGAGAGTGTAGTTTTTTGAGGAGGAGGGGGTGGTCAACCGTGTCGAAAGCCGCAGAGAGGTCGAGGAGTAGGAGCACTGAATAGTGGCCATTAGTTTTGGCGGTAAGCAGGTCGTTGGTGAGTTTGAGTAGGGCAGTTTCGGTGGAGTGTAGGGGGCGGAAGCCAGACTGTAGGGGATCAAGGAGGTTGTTGTCGGTGAGATGGGAACTCAGGCGATTATAGACTAAGCGCTCTAGGAGTTTGGATGTAAATGGCAGCAGGGAGATGGGTCTTAGGTTGTTCAGGTTAGTGGGATCCAGGGTGGGTTTTTTAAGTATGGGAGTGATGTGCGCGTGCTTTAGAGGGGAGGGGAATGTGCCAGTAGAGAGGGAAAGATTAAAGATGTGAGTGAGGGAGTGTAGGATGGAAGAAGAGTGTGATCGTAGGAGTTGTGAGGGGACAGGGTCAAGGGGGCAGGTGGTGAGGCGGGCTTCTGAGAAGACCTTGGTGACCTCTTCAGTAGTAGCGAGGTCGAAGGAGTGGAGTGTTGAGGGGGTTTTAGTGTGAGGAGTGCTAGGTGGGGTGGAAGTCTGAGCAGTGGCGAGGTCGAAGGAGTGGAGTGTTGAGGGGTTTTCGTGTGAGGAATGCTAGGTGGGGTGGAAGTCTGAGCAGTGGCGATGTCCCTACGAACTGCGTTGATCTTGTTTTTGAAGTGGTTAGCAATCTCGTGGGCAGTGAGTGAGGTACTGGGTGGAGGTGGGAGCGGAGAGAGTAGAGAGTTAAAAGTAGAGAAAAGCCGGCGAGGATTGGAGGTATTAATGAGGATTATTAATGGATTGGAGTATTAATGAGGGTAACAAAGTAGGCTTGCTTGGCAGCATGAAGGGAGGAAGTGTACGTTAGGAAGGCAGATTTATATCAGGTGAACGCTTGTTGGGATTTGGTTTTTCGCCATAGTCGCTCCAGCGCACGACTGTGTCGGTTTCAGATTTTGGTGTGGTCAGTCTGCCAGGGTTGTAGCGGTCGAGGTCTAATGCTACGTGTTGTTGGGGGTGCTAGCGAGTCTAGAGTGGCTGACAGCGAGTTATTATAAACAGTAGTGGCCAGGTCAGGGCAGGACAGGGCAAGGATGCTGTCGTAAAGTTGGTCAGCTGCAGAGTGGAAAGGGGCAGGGTTCAAGTTGCGGAGGTTTCTGCTGGTGATAGTTTGACGTTTGGAGGGATAGGTGTTTGAGGACGAGGAGACGGAGAAGGTAATGAGGTTGTGATCAGAGAGAGGAAAGGGGTGTTTGTGAGGTTGTTGGGAGTGCAGAGATGAGAGAAGACAAGGTCTAGGGTGTTCCCGTCGGAGTGGGTGGTGGACTGCATACACTGTGCGAGTGCAAAAGAAGAGGTGGAGGAGTTGGGATGTAGCCGGGTTATCGATGTTGATAGGGATGTTGAAGTCTCCAAGGATGATGGTGGGTAGCTTGGAGGAGAGAAAGAAGGGAAGCCAGGCGGAGAAGTCATCGAGAAAGAAGTACACGGGTCCAGGAGGCCGATAGATTACTGCAATCCTCAGAGAGATTGGAAAGAATAGCCGGATGCAGTGGGTCTCGAAAGAAGAGAAGGATAGAGAGGGAGGGTTTGGGAGTACTTGGAAGGTGCTCTGAGGTGACAGGAGCATACCAACCCCACCACCTTTCCGACCGCTGGGTCTGGGTGAGTGGGTCCAGATGAGACCTCCATAAGAGAGTGCCGCAGGGGAGGCAGAGTCAGTAGCTTGGATCCAGGTTTCAGTGATCACTAGGAGGTTAAGGGAGCGGGAGACAAAGCGGTCATGGATGGCGGTAAGTTTGTTGCAAACCGATCGGGCGTTCCAGAGTGCACATGAAAACGGGAGGGTGGTTTTGGGGAGCAAAGGGACAGGTATTAGATTGAGGGGGTTGCGGCAGGTCATGGAAGAAAGAGGATGCCTTGTGTGTGGGCGAGGTAGTGGAGGACCAGGGTTCGGGGAGATGTCCCCAGAAGTTAGGAGAAGAAGAAGGGTGAGAAAGGTGGCATGGGAGCGGGATGTACATGAGCGCGTATGTCTACCAGTGATGGCATTCGGGTCAGTGGGAGAGTGGAATATCAAGAGGAGGTGATGAGAGCCGTAGTAGGGAGATGGAAACAGTGAAGATGAGATGTACAGTTGTTTGGGTGGAGCAGAGAGAAAAGAGATTTTAGGAACGGAGGAGAGGAGTATGAGGAGGAGGAGTAGAGGAGGCATTTTAGGAAGGTATATGAAGTGGTGGTCAGGTGTGGTGGAATGTTTCTCAGGGTGCTTGATTGCAGATAGTCCAACGTACAGTACAGTATCTCGTTGTATCTTCCTGCAGCTAGAGTTCTCGTGCTTAGGTTCAAGATGGGTTGAGTTCAGTTAGATAACTTGTGGCCAAGGGTAGTACTGGCCCCAGGGGATCCATGGCGCCAGGCGCCGGTGCAGGGGGGTAGTAGCATGGTTGTAATCAAGCTACAGGTTCCAGTTTGTGCAAGTCCCAGATTGTAGGATGAAGTTTGGTTTGAGGAGATGAGGGGTGGACATCAGCTGTAGAAGTGTTTCCCAGGTGGTAGAGATGAGATTTAGTAAAAGGTTGTGAGGGGTAGGCATCCGCTGTGGGAGTTGGGTGTAGTAGGGGCTAAGGGACCACGGAAACAGCAGTCGGGCCCTCTCCCACGCTGGCTGTACTCACAGGGGGTAGACAGATGGGCTTCAGGTCCGGGCAGGGGCGCGTCGTTGTAGGCGGTGGTAGGCCTCACCAGGCCGAGATCATCTGCTGGGCTCAACTGCGTGGAAATAGGCCCTCTTCGGTTCACGCTTTCAGGTGTGGATGGGGATGTGCGGGTGAAGCTCCTTTAGGCCAGCTGCAGGCTCCCCTCGGATGTCGGGGGGGGGGGGGGGGTGTGCCGTGGTAGGCCGCAGCAGGCCCTGCCAGGCCAGGTGCAGTGGTAGTGTGGTAGTTCTCGGCCTAGGAGTGTGGTAGGCCTCGGCCTAGGCAAATAGCAAGTAACCACGTTGGTATGCTGCTGCCCTAGACTAAATCACTTATTTGTCCACCACTGGAAATTATTAGGTGTAAGACCTGGATTAAAAGGCAGGGTTATTTAATATGGGGACCAAGGGACCATAAGGAGATTGAAAATTATATCTCATGCATGCTGAGACGGTCTCAAAGGCCAAAAGAGAATGACAGGCATAAAATCTTAGGTCTAACCATGCTGGGTAACCACATAGGATGATCTACTCTTTTCAGGACGCAAGAAAATGTTTCTATTGACATCAATGCGGGAGTCGGTTGTATCAAATGGAATTTGATTAGTTGCATCAAATGGAATTTGATAAGTTGCAACAATTGAGCCACATGGAAGTATTTGAACAAATCAGGTACTCCCAAACCTCCTCTTGGCTTAGGAGTATGTAATGTTCTTTTGTATTTCAATAATTTTATTAATTTTACACATTTTAAACAAGAAAGAACTGAAGCAAAAGGCACACCCCCATACAGGGGCTGTCAATGGCACAGAAAATTTTAAAAATACAGTGAAACCAAAAGGCAGATCTTTACCGCCGCACAAAAAACAGACAAAGACAAAAAGAAAAGAAAAGAAAGAAAAAGAAGGCAAGACCAACAGCAGGGATCCGGGAACGCCTAATATCGATAAACAACCTAGACCCAGACTAGCCGGCCTACACCTAATGTTCTTTTGATCACTCTTATCTCCCCATATACATTTTAATACCTTATTTTGAAAGACTTAGGTCATGACTAGAAATCCCTATCAGTAAAGTCCTAAACAAGTAGAAGATTCTAGGCAGAACTATCTTCACAGAATAAATTCTGACAAACCACAATTGTTTTTGCATAATGGAGGGTAATTCCTTTGGTGTAGGTAAGGAAGGGTGCCAGTCACCCATTTAAAATTGAAAACATCCCTGAACATTGAGAAGGGTCTGGGCTTCCAAGGAAATGTTCAATGCCTGAAATTTGGATTGGTTTACTTTAAAGTGTTACTAAACCCACAACAGTAAAATCAGTCTGTATATGCAGTAAAACATGCTTGTTATACTCACTGTGGAACCTAAGGGGTTAATCCTTTGCATTGTGTAAAAACGCTGTTTGATCCTGACTTTTCTGATCCTCCCCTTCTTCCAGTGTCCCCCTCCTGATTCCTGATAAGACATATCATGTGGAGACATTCTGCACATGCTCAGTTTGGTGTGTATTGCTAGAGAGGTTTTTATTTTTCTTGGGAGAGTGCATGTGATCAGCACAGGGCCAATCAGCACTATCCAGAAAGAGGTCAGGGGTTCTGCATCCTCCCACAGCAGAATGAAAACACCTCCTACAAGTTTTAACATGTGTTCAGCTGGACACTGATAGAAGTCACAAGACAGCTCTAACTGATGATGAGAAAAGGTGTATAGCAGGTTATATTTATTGAAATAATTGCAATTCAATGTTCTGTGTACTGTGGAAGACCAGATATAGTATATGCAGGGTCCTGGGTTTAGTAACACTTTAAGGCCCAATAGTGTGGAAAACTGTTGCAAGGTAATAAGTAGATTCTGAATGGTTATAATGGGGGAAGAGATTAACATGAGGATATCATCAGCGAAAAGCACACAATTATGTTCCTATCCCTCATACACATTGCCCTTGTTATCTGGGTGGCTTCTAATCTTAATTGCCAGGGATTCCAGAACTAGTATAAATAGAACTGGAGATAGTGGGCATCTTTACTGTGAAGCGCTGTCCAATCAACTTTGCTGCATTTGGCTGAATCTGGGCTGACAGTATATCTGTAAACACTGCAGAATTCATCCGGCTGCTTCTGTCTTCTGTCACATCATCAATAAAACCAATGACCCAGTGCTACTGGAAGCCATGCATGCCCCTGCCATCACACTGCCTCCACCATGTTTTACAGGTGATGTTGTGCGCTTTGGATCATGAGCTGTTCCAAGCCTTCTCCACAATTTTTCCTTCCCGCCATTCTGGTACAGATTAATTTCATTAAGTTTCATCCATCCAAAGAATGCTTTTCCAGAACTGGTCTGGCTTTTTTAGATATTTTTTGGCAAGGTCTAATCTGGCTTTTCTATTCTTCAGGCTTATGAATGGTTTGAACCTTGTGGTGAACCCTCTGTATTTGCTCTTGTGAAGTCTTCTCTTGATTGTAGACTTTGACAATGATATGCCCACCTCCTGGAGAGTGTCCTTCACTTGTCCAAATGTTGTGAATGGGTTTTTCTTTACCACAGAGAGGATCCTGCGATCATCCACCACTGTTGTCTTCCGTGGACGTCCATGCATTTTTATGTTGCTGAGCTCACCAGTGTGTTCTTCTTTCCTCAGAATGTACAAAACTGTTGATTTGGCCACTCCTAACGTTGCTGCTATCTCTCTGATTGATTTATTTTGTTTTTGAAGCCTTACAATGGCCTGTTTCACTTGCATGGACAGCTCCTTTGAATGTATGATGTAGGTTCACAGCAATAGATTCCAAATGCAAATGCCACACTTAGAATCAACTCCAGACCTTTTACCTGCTTAATTGATGAAGAAAAGGAGTAGTCCACACCTGGCCACAAAACAGCTTTTGATTCAATTGTCCAATTACTTTTGGTCTCTTGAAAAATGGGGGTGGCTACTCTTAAGAGCTGTAATTCCTAAACCCTTCCTCCAATTTGGTTATAAATACCCACAAATTAAACCAAAGAGTATGCACTTTCAGCCCATATCCATTATATAACTATAGTTTGAATATGTTTTGCTAAAAACCTGAAAAAACTAAAATTGTGCCTGTGTCCAAATATATATGGACCTATCTGTATATCATGGATTTGCTGTGTGGATGTAATCATTATTATACGGAACGGTAAAAGGGATCAGTTTGAGGACTTTTTGAATTACTTTGAAAAGCAATATTGTCAACATGATGTAGACTGCTTGTTATGATGGATGAGAAGCATCATTTTGGACCTAAAATTAAAAGGAAATGATTTCATAATATGTGGATATAGAAAGGATATAACATCCAATACTCTCCTCCACCAGAAAAGTTATTTTCCATCACATGTAAAAAGAGCAGTCCCTAATGGCCAATTTATTTATTTCAGAAGTAATAATATGCAAGAAATGGCTCTCCAATATCCTTAAATCTAAAGCAAAGGTTTATTGGGCCATTTCACGAACATTTAACTTCTTACCAACCGCAGATAGCCGAATGACGGCTACACTGTGGCCGGCTAGTTCTGGGAGGGCGTCATATGACGTCCTCCCAAAACGCACTCTCCTGCGCGCCCCTGGGGGCTCGCATCCGGCGATCTCCATGATCGCTGTGTCCTACGGACACAGCTGATCACGTGATGTGGTAAAAGGCCAAACACAGCGGCCTTTTACCACGTGATCAGCCATGACCAATGACACGCTGATCACCGGGAAATGCAATTGCCGGTTCTCGGCTGCACTTTCTTCACACTGTCAGAGCGCGAGGAAAGTACTGCTGAGAACCGGCAGTTGTCAGAGCAGGTATTGGCACCAATCATCAGGGCACTGATGATCAGTGCCCTGATGATCAGTGCCCAGCAGTTCCGCCCACCTGTGCCCAGCAGTGCTGCACACTAGTGCCCAGCGGTGCCACTCAGCAGTGCACCCACCTGTGCCCAGCAGTGCCACCTACCTGTGCCCAGAAGTGCCACCCACCTGTGCCCAGCAGTGCCACCCACCTGTGCCCAGCAGTGCCACCCACCTGTGCCCATCAATGCAGTGCTGCCAGTCAGTGCCCAGCGGTTGTGCCAGTCAATGCCTAGCAGTGCCGCCAGTCAGTGCCCAGCAGTGATGCCAGTCAGTGCCACCTATCAGTGCTGTATATCAGTACCCATCATCAGTGCAGCCTATCAGTGACACCTATCAGTGACACCTCATTAGTGCTGCCTATCAGTGCCGCCTATCCGTGCCACCTCATTAGTGCTGCCTATCAGTGCCGCCCATCAGTGCCGCCCATCAGTGCTGCCTCATCAAATGCACATCAGTGAAGGAGAAAAATTACCTGTTTGAAAAATTTTATAATAGAAAAATTTTATAATAAAAACAAAAGAAAAAAATTTTTTTCACAAATTTTTTGCAATTTTTTTGTTTACAGCGCAAAAAGTAAAGCGCCCAGCGGCGATTAAATACCACCAAAAGAAAGCTCTATTTGTGAGAAAAAAATGATAAAAATTTCTTATGGGTACAATCTTGCATGACCGCGCAATTGTCAATCAAAGTGCGACAGTGCTAAAAGCTGAAAATTGGCCTGGTAAAGAAGGGGCTATAAGTGCCCGGTAGGCAAGTGGTTAAATAGATACATTTTCAACTGTATTTCTCCATGAGAACCTTTTTGCTGCCTGTAAACTGATTGCACGCACCTGGATTCAGACTACCTCCCCAACCTTCAACGCATGCCTACATGAGATCACCACCACTCTTCCACTTAAAAAGTTTATATATGACCATTATACAGCTAGGTACTAAAAAAAAAAAAAAAAAAAAAACACTTTGGAACCAATGGATAATACACCCAGAAACCTGTCCTTCCCTCTCTGCACCATCATAATGCAACACATATGGGAAACCTTTTTTTCTTGTATTCCAGATAAAACTGAAGAAATGCCACATGAACTAAGGATATTGATGCTACTCTTTTGTCAGGTTGTGGGGTCTGGGTCACCACTTTCAAATATGTATCTGTATTCAGTTATATTATTAATAATAGTCATCTGAAGCCTGTATAACCTCTAATGATCACTGTACATGAGTACTATGTATGTCATATGATTGTTGTAATCTTATTTGGATAATTAGTTAATAAATCTTTTATTAGATTTATTAGATGACCCAATGTGAAAAATAATATGCAAGAGGATGTTTTTTTTCAACAGGCAGTAAAACTCAGTCAAAGGTTCGAGAAGAGAGATAATGGCAGGGATGTGATAAAACAGGCTTATTTGAAAGCATGCAGCCAGGATAGAAAGGGTTTAATGAAGAATATGAGACAAAAGAAAAAGAGAAGGATCAATTCTCTTTTTTTTCTTAATTCTCTTCAATGGGAAGAATTAAAGTATTAAAAAGAACTGGCATATAGTTCAGCCGAATGAAGTATTAAGCAGAAAATTGCCCAATGGTTGCATTTAGAAAGTGTAAGACAAGGATTATTTGGCGAGGAGTAAAATTTTAATTTTAAAAGAAGAAAAACTTGGTTGTCAAAAATGCATCATAAAGAGAACTATTGTTGTGGCTCTTTCACTGTATGCCCCTATATGATGAAACTAAATCCGATGACTTAGGCGAATACATGAAATGCATTCAAGAATTGATAACTTGTCGCACAAGATACTGTATATGGTCTATTGTATAATGTGCCCTTGTAGCTATTAGGTAAAACGATTCGAATATTGAAGGAGCACATTCAAGAACGTTTGAGATCAATTGAAAATGGAACAGAATCAGAAAGTTTTATTAATTATATTATGGAAAGACAAAATGGGTATGTAAAAGCAGTGAAAGTTATGGGAGTGAAAATTATTTAAGTGAGGTATCAACGAGGTGATTGTGTGAAAATGCTTTTACAGGAAGAAGCCAAACTAAATGCAGTTACTAATGTAGGAGGTCTTTTTAGTCTAAATTAAATAACTGAATGTGTTCCTGTAGTGACATTTTGGGTCGATGGGCTATACATGTGGCTTGCAGCAATGCTGTTTATTGCTGCTGTATATGTGACTTGTAGCAATGCAACAGTGCTTGTGACAGTGCTTGCTGTGGCTATTAGCAGGACTTGTGGCAGTGCTTATTGTGGTCAGGGATAATCTCAGGCATATTCAGATCCTAGTCTGAACCTGGCTGGGTTATCTTGCCAGAAAACTGCCACTATGCACCATCAATCATAAGCGGGCGAGTCATTCCCCACCCTGCAGCCACATGTATACATGCCACTGGTATGTATGCAGCTTCAAGCAGGGAATGCCTCTGCTGCTTATGACTGGTGGTGTGCAGTGTCAACTTTCTGGCAGGATAGCCCAGGCGAGTTCGGACTAGGATCTGAACACACCTGAACTAATCCATAATTGTGGCTATATATATGGCTTGTAGCAGTACTTCTAATAGTGTTTGTGATGGCTGTATATGTGGCTTATAACAGTGTCTCCAACAGTGCTGGTACCAGTGCTTGTCATGCTGTATATGTGGCTAGTAGCAGTGCTTGCAGAAGCCTTTCCATACTAAGAAAAACATCCAGTTGCCAGAGTGGATGATATTCAAGAGATGGAGGACCTTACAGCAGCTCTCGAAGACAAAAACTCTGATCAAAACCAAAAAATATTATTGGAATGACTTTATATTGTCCTCTAGATACCAACAGTTATTTGGTTAATTTTGGCTAAAGCCGGCAGGTACCTGGATTTGCTACTGGTAATAGCTGATTTTCAGTTTAGTCCTCTCTTCTCTTTCCCTTCATCTTGTCCCCTTTTTCTTTTTTCTTCTCCCCCATTACTGATAGTTTCCCTTGAGAAGATTGCCACGTAGCTCTCTCTAGCTTTCCCATAATTTGTTTTCCTGTCTCTATCTGATCCAGGGTACCCCCTCGGGCACCCTATGCTTGCCCTTTTCCTGTATCCAAAAGTTGGAAAGGCTGGGTAACATCATGCTTTTGCATATTGTACCACATTGTACAATATATGACTTGATATTTCACCCATTCAGTCATTCTTTCTTGCTAGTCATCTATTTTTCATGAGATGCTTGTTTGAATTTTGGTTCACATTGTCCTTGATGGCTTTTGACCCTCATATATGTGAATTTAAATGTGTCTGTCTGTTAAGATGCATAACCTTTATAATAAAGAAAAAAAAAAAAAAGAAAAACATCCAAGCCCAGTACAGTTTGCAAAAACCTACATCAAGTCTGCCAACAGCATATGGGAATACGTGTTATGGTCAGATAAGACCAAAATTGAACTTTGTAAGTTTGGCACAAAACCAACACTACATGTTACCAAACCCCCCCCAAAAGAAACCCCGCCATACGCACAATGAAGCATGGTGGTGGCAGCATTGTGCTTTGGAGCTGTTTTTCTGCTTTCAATAAGTTTTATAGAATACATGATGAAACCAAAACAAATGTACAAAAATAACCAACATATAAAAGAATTTCAGAGTGCTGCTGTAAATCATAAGAGACAGTACTGGTGAATGAACTAAAGCTCTATGAATATGGCACAGTGCATGCAAAGTTTACAGTAACTATACACATTTTATGAAAAGAGGATATTTGGGAGAGGGAAGGTAAAGGGGGGGAGGGTTAAGGGGAAAAGTGTAAATTATTTGTTAACTGTAAATGTGGAGACACTCTGGAATTGGATGTGAGAGTCACGGAGGATAGGCAGGAAACATAGTAACCAAGGTCTCCCAAATTGGAGGGCCGAAAGAGAAGGAAGGAAAGAAACAGATCAGGATTAAGAGAGAAATAGGAGAAATGGAGAATGTAGGGGACACCCTGACCAGAAACTCAGGGCTGTCAATGTCTATAGTGGTGTGTAGCTTTCCGGGGACGCATGGAGGGATGAGCATATTGTATCCATGGGGCCCACGTTTTTAGAAAACTTTTTATGTGTGTCTAAAAGAATGCTAGTAAGCTTTTCAGTAATAAAGTTGTCTAAGTGGCGTTGGGCCTCCACGAAGGAGACAAACTGGTATTTCCAGGCTTTTGCGATAGTTTGTTTCACCGCTAGCAGAATGTAAGGTTGCCATTTTGAATTGGGATCTGATGAGACCTCAAGGTTTTATTGGGACTGGTTTTCTTCAGCTGGGTTTGGGGTTTTAGTCAAGGTGGAGGGACTTACAAACAGTACCAAATATCAGTCAATAATAATAATTGTTGTTATTATTATTAGTCAGGCCTCTGTTAAAAAGCTGAAGATGGAGAGGAATTTCACCTTTTAGTACAACAGTGACTCAAAGCATACCTTCAAATCAACATAGGAATGGCTTCACCAGAAGAAGATCAAAGTTTTGGAAAGGTGCAGCCACAGTCCAGACCCAAATCCAATCTAAAATCTGTGGGGTGACCTGAAGAGGGCTGTGCACAGGAAAATGTCACAATCTGACAGACTTGGAGCATTTTTGCAAGGAAAAGTGGGCAAAGATTCCCAAGTCAAGATCTGCCATGCTGATAAGTTTCCTACCCCAAAAGACTGAATGTTGTCATAAAATAAAAAGGTGCTTCAACAAAGTATTAGTTTAAGAATATGCATATTTGTGCAACCACATTACTGTAAGTTATTTTTTATTTTTATTTTTTCTTTCCACTGTGAGTGAAGATAGTTCCAACTGCCTTGAAAAATAGTGCACTTTGCACGAGAAGCATTCATTAGCTGGATGGGTTTTAATTGTTTTTAGCCTTTGGAATTTATGATTAACTAGTTCAGCATTGGATCAATTTTTTTTTTTCATTTTGATGTAAAATGATATGTACCGTATTTTTCGCTCCATAAGACGCACTTTTTCCCCCCAAAAAAGGGGGGAAAATGTCACTGCGTCTTATGGAGCGAATATAAAGCGGCCGGTCTGGTATTTCTGCCGCCACCATGTCAGAATACCGGGCCGGCCGCTCAGCTGTTCTCTCCTGCAGGGCCTTACCTGTTCCTCGCTCCAGCGCTGCACAGTCTTCCCGCGCTGGCTTCTGTGACAGCCGGGTGCCCACTGCGCATGTGCTGCGCTTTGTGAATGATCCGGTGTCTTCTGGGACACATGACAGGTCCCAGAAGGCGCTGGGCCATTCACAAAGCGCAGCGCTTCTCGCGCATGCGCAGTGGGCACCCGGCTGTCACAGAAGCCGGCCCGGGAAGAAGAGGGAAGGACAACTCCTCGGAAGTGGGAGCGGGTACCTGTCAAATTCAGGTACCCGCTCCCCCTCCCTCCCCAAAGGTCAGCAGTCTCTGGTCATTCCCTGCACTGTCTACAGTCTCTGGTCATTCCCTGCACTGTCTACAGTCTCTGGTCATTCCCTGCACTGTCTACAGTCTCTGGTCATTCCCTGCACTGTCTACAGTCTCTGGTCATTCCCTGCACTGTCTACAGTCTCTGGTCATTCCCTGCACTGTCTACAGTCTCTGGTCATCCCCTGTACTGTCTGCAGTCTCTGGTCATCCCCTGTACTGTCTGCAGTCTCTGGTCATCCCCTGCACTGTCTGCAGTCTCTGGTCATCCCCTGCACTGTCTGCAGTCTCTGGTCATCCCCTGCACTGTCTGCAGTCTCTGGTCATCCCCTGCACTGTCTGCAGTCTCTGGTCATTCCCTGTACTATGTCCGCAGTCTCTGGTCATCCCCTGCACTGTGTCCGCAGTCTCTGCTCATCTCCTGTACTGTGTCCGCAGTCTCTGGTCATCTCCTGTACTGTGTCCGCAGTCTCTGGTCATCTCCTGTACTGTGTCCGCAGTCTCTGGTCATCTCCTGTACTGTGTCCGCAGTCTCTGGTCATCTCCTGTACTGTGTCCGCAGTCTCTGGTCATCTCCTGTACTGTGTCCGCAGTCTCTGGTCATCCCCTGTACTGTGTCCGCAGTCTCTGGTCATCCCCTGTACTGTGTCCGCAGTCTCTGGTCATCCTCTGTACTGTGTCCGCAGTCTCTGGTCATCCCCTGTACTGTGTCCGCAGTCTCTGGTCATCCCCTGCACTGTGTCCGCAGTCTCTGGTCATCTCCTGTACTGTGTCCGCAGTCTCTGGTCATCCCCTGTACTGTGTCTGCAGTCTCTGGTCATCTCCTGTACTATGTCTGCAGTCTCTGGTCATCTCCTGTACTGTGTCCGCAGTCTCTGGTCATCTCCTGTACTGTGTCCGCAGTCTCTGGTCATCTCCTGTACTGTGTCCGCAGTCTCTGGTCATCTCCTGTACTGTGTCCGCAGTCTCTGGTCATCCCCTCATCCCCTGTACTGTGTCTGCAGTCCATTGGTTCAGAATATTTTTTTTTCTTGTTTTTCGCCTCTAAAACCTAGGTGCGTCTTATGGTCAGGTGCGTCTTATGGAGCGAAAAATACGGTACATTTCATGTAAAAATCTTCATTTTTGGACACAAAAATACCTATCCCCCCCCCAGAACATTATATATTTTCTGAAAGCAGAGGCCTTGTAGAATAAAAAGATGATAGATGTAATTTTTCATATTGCATGAAATTTGCACAACTGTTTATCAAACTCAAATTTTCAGAAAAAAATATATTAAAAATAATTCAAATGCAAACACACACCAGAAGAAGATGAAGTTGCGTCAAGATACCAAACGTGTTAAGTCTTAAATTTGCATGCGCCTGTGATATCGCAAGAAACCACGATACCCAAAAATCTCCATACGTGACGCTTTCAAAGCCTTTACAGCTAATCAGTTTAGACTTAACCGGAAGCTCTTGTGTTAGAATTATTTCTCTCAATCTGACGTTTGTGCTAATGTCTCATCTGTGTGCTAAAACCGTGGTTTACAAACACGAGCACACCCTGGGCTTGCACTTGCGGTTGTGTGTGGGGCAAGAGGGGTTACGGTAATTTTTAAAATACATTTTATTATAATTTGCTTTATTGCTAGCACAATGGGTTAATAACTTCCCCCTCCCCATGTGATATCATTGAATACATTTTGGCCAAAATTTAGGAAGAAATTTTATTGTTAAAATTTTTTTATTGGATATGTTTTATAGCAAAAAGTCAAAAATATATTTTTTTTTTTCAAAATTGTCAGCCTTTTTTGTTTATAGTGCAAAAAATAAAAACCGCAGAGGTGATCAAATACCACTGAAAGAAAGCTCTATTTGTGGGGAAAAAAATTACATAAATTTAATTTATGTACAGCGTTGTGTGACCGTGCAATTGTCAGTTAAAGTAACACTGCGACATATTGCAAAAAATTACCTGGTCAGGAAGGGGGGTAAATCTTCCAGAGAGCAAGTGGTAAAAGCCAGGATGTTTCCCCAGCCAGGACCGACTGAGTGACATCAGCTGACAGTGGGCTTCAGTCCAGGTGAAAATGGGTCATAGAAGTGCAGAACGAACTGCACTCCTGTGATCCACAGACATACGGCCAAAAGAGTTTTGGCTGTACTTCTCCTTTAAGGGTATAATAGACCCGCAGTGACTCCCCTACCTTCACAGCATCTAACCGAGCACAGATCTGCTCAGATAGATGCTCCCCTGGCTGTGCCATCCAGGAAATGGAGAATCTGAAACCGGAAGTGACAAAATCATCATCGCTTACTGTTTCTTTCAGTACAGGGGAGATTGAGGCATGGATGTGCCTTGGTCTCCCCCTGCGCTTCATCCTGAAGTTGGCAGTTGTGATCCTATGCTACTGGTAAGAGAAGCAGAGCACATGAGGGAGAGCCCCATTACTTTCACTTTCAAGCCAAGAGATGACTGAACAAAAATGGGTACAGGCTGATAGCTGCTTAAGGGTGCACTCTTTGGACGTACGTAGTACATCCAAAGAGCTGAACTAGTTAAATAAAGAAGAGTGAGATGCCATGATTTTGTGTTCATAAATTGCTGTAAATAACAAGTAACAACCTTGGCTGTAACTTTTTTATCAACATTACATTAAAATGTTTCAGTTTAAAATGTGTAGCTTGCTAGAATGATATTCAAAATACAATCCAGGAATGGTTCTGCATACTCCTACTTCATGTCAAGATTTGTATCATGGTGGGTCTTGATAATGCCAACTTTTTTTTCCCCACAAACAAAGCTGTAGGATACCCCGAAACTCTTTATGGTAAGATGTTTACAAGGATGTAAAAAACTTGCCTTTCACATTAAGGGTTTGAAGCTGGACGAGGTCCCCAATGGAGTCAGGGAGTGTCCTTAAGGCATTGCGTTCTACGTTCAGCACCTGAAAATGAAAGACATGAACAATGGTTTCCCAATACACAAGGCTAAGAAGCCAAAGGATATAATAAGTAAGCCGATTATTAATGTGAAAGATGCAGTCAAATATAACAACCAATCAGAATCAGTTTTTTGATGTTAAGACTATTGATGAACAGTTGAATTCTGATTTGTTACCTTAAGTTACTGTATTGAGCATAGCCTCATTGAACCCAATGCCATTTGTTTTCTTTTTAACTCTTGCTCTACCTTATCAAATGTGCCTTTTTTCTGCCTAATTCATAGAAGAACATGACTTATTTCAATGCAGCACACAGATTTCTGTACCCCAAGGATGGCACTCCATATGTGTTTCTAAATGCCAGTGTAGATATATACGTTAACCAAGGTGCCCCATATTCCATTGGCCCAATAATCAAATTTTAAGTGTCTTCTTTACCCGTAAAGATGTAAGCTGACCAATGTCAGCAGGAAGAGATGAAATCTGGTTGTCATGGAGATCAAGAACCTAAAATAAAACAAGCATAGTTTTGCATGAGAGAAACAAACTGGCAGAAACTTAGACTTTCTGTAGTGTCTGGGTACACGACCATTAGAAAATGTATTCACAAAGAAATCTACTACTCACACACTTATTTAGGACTTCCATCAGGCTGCTCCCATTCGGTGTAAAATCTTTTCACATATCAGGCTTTTTCCAACCCTCCATGACTTTAAATGTTTCCTCAAATGCCATAGCCTTGATCTACGAATTCTCTTTCACCAGATGATATTCATTTATTTCCCTCATAACAAATGTGTAATCTAGAACACAACTGCCACAGCCATAACACCCTCACTGTAGGGGTTTCCTTTCTGTAATCTCTTTAGAGCACTGATTGTTTTAGAAGTATTATCTGTATGTATAAATATATGTAGTTTTATGTGTATGAGTTTGAAAACCAGAGTGTAGTTTCATAAAATTGTGGCACACAACTCTTTTTAGTACCAAAGTCATAGCTTTTTTTTTTTTCTAAAGAGTAGGTAAGGGTTAAACCTCTCCTACCTCCCGACATCACGTTAGGGGATTTTCCTTCATCTCAGGAAATGATAAAGAATTTCTCTAAAGTGAATGTAATTCCCATGTTAGACAGTTGTCACAGGTTTCCCCATTAATCATTTTCCCCTCACTTCTTGGTCTGGTGGAAGCTCAAAATGTTTAGATTTCTCTTCACATTTTGTTCATCGTCAATGGTCACCAGGACAAATTAGAGTTGAATCTCCCCAGTGGGAACTCAGACAGCAATAAATAACTTGACAAGGGGTCTAACATTTCACTATCCTATCCAAAACTAACTAAAAAAAAAAAAAAAAAAAAAGATTGCCTTTACATACACTTTAACCTGAACCTAAGCCTTACTGCTAGTCAAAACTTACACTAAACAAAAGGGATAGAAGCAGAGATGACAGATGTGTTTGAAAGTGTGTCAGCTATGATTAATTCATTAAGTTATCTGCACCAAAACGTCCATCACAATTAAATTATCCGCTTGTACTGCATGTCTTTAATTTATGCATTCTGTGAACTCTGACTCAACCAAAGTGACTTGTAGGACTGACCTCCCACCTCTGAGGACCTGCCCAACATCAAGAACAGAAAACACTGAGCTAGTAGACTAAAAATACACACTTACCTTAAGGGTTGCTAGATCAAGAATTTGGCATGATTTGGGCACCAAGTGAGTTAAGAAGTTGCTGTGAAGAATCAAAACCTGCAACAACAAATGAATTAGACTTTAAATTACATAACTGTACTGCTCACCATATACATATGAGGATTGATTTACTAAAGCAGTAGGGTATGTTTATAAAATAGTTTTCTAAGCTTGGTAAATAAGGTTTAAGATCAACCCCATGGATAAGCAAACAATAGACCACAAATTCTTCTTTGTAATTAATAATATATACCAGCATAAATTACAGTGATCATTTTTTCGCTTGATAATTCTGGGCTTCAGAGGTCAGCCGCATCAGCAGGCACGATGCAAGCAGAACCGGAGCCATTAGTGGAGTGTGAGCTTGGGGCACCTGGACAGTGGGACTGTCCCCCACTTCTAGAATCAGGCATGTTACAGTCAAGGTGGTAAGGCAAGGTAGCTCATTGCATGTAGCAGGTCCCCCAGGTATTCACAAAGCCAACTGTTGTTAACAGGTGTAGGGTCAGATGGCCACAGCTAGCCAAGTCACTGTATGTGGGCAGCAGGAATGGAGTGAAGATCGGAGTTTGATATGGTTCTTGCAAGCAGGAGCAGCAGTGGGAAGGCGATCCCTCAATGCTGCAGGTGAGACAGTAAGCACAGAACACAAGTCACTCAACCCAGCAGAGGATGACAGTGCTCAATCACTCAGCACTAACCTTTTCCAACTAAATCCAACAGAAAATTTTAAACCGTTCCGCAATCCAGTATCATGATGGCTACCAGTGCTCAGCCTGATCATCTTTCTCACTAAGCGAGTCTTCAGAGACAAGGCTAGCACTGACGCAATGCCACCTTACCCAGACCTGGAAAGAGCTCTGCGACTATCTTGTTATCAGTCCTGGAAAAGTGCCTTAAAGTGTTTATAAGGGCAAAAACGTTTGGTTTTTTTTTCTACTTTAAACGCATTCTCTGCCTTAAGGTACAAAACCTTTCAAATGTTGCTCACCCAGCCCCCCCTTTAAATACTTACCTGAGCCTGATCTTGATCCAGCACTGTAACTGTCTGCAGTAGCTCTTCTGCCCTCTTTCCCTTCTCAAAGGAGACTTTGAGCTATTGGCTCCTGCTGCTGTCAGTCAAATCCTGTGAGGAGGAAGCGGAGCATAGGGCTGAGCCTCACTGTGTGTGTCTATAGACACCCACAACCTTGTTCACGATCGAGCCTGTACAAGTACCCCCCATAGCAAGCAGCTTGCTTTGAGGGCACTTGGAGAAGAGAAGAAGCCAAGATCGCCAGCGAGGGACCCCAAGGGAGGAGGTTTGGGGTTGCTCTGTGGAAAATTATTGCAAAGAGCAGGTAAGTATACCATGTTTGTTATTTTGAGAGAAAAAAATTAACCCATAAGTGGAGTGCACTACCTGGGGATGCATTTTTTTGCATTGCACATTTAGGCTGAATATATGATTTTTACAGAAAAGGCGGATAACTGCACAATGACATAATACAAAGCATCTTATTTACTGATCCATAAAATAAGATGTACAGGAGATGAACAAAGACTTCCAACATGTTTTACACATGCAGTCGCTTAGTCAGTAATGTTATGATGGCATAAGCAGACACTCCCAGCTAGTGGTCATTTTCAGAAACTCACTGGAATGCTCTTTATAAGAATTAGAAAGTAAAAAGCAACAAAACATAAAACTTACTTTGATAAAAATGTTCTATCTGTCCTCACTTGTGTGGCAGAAATGGCTGTTCATACAGTATCTCACAGAAGTGAGTACACCCCTCACATTTTTGTAAATATTTTATTCTATCTTTTCATGTGACAACACTGAAGAAATGACACTTTGCTACAATGTGACGTAGTGAGTGTACAGCTTCTATAACAGTGTAAATGTGCTGTCCCCTCAAAATAACTCAACACACAGCCATTAATGTATAAACCACTGGCAACGAAAATGAGTACACCCCTATGTGAAAATATCCAAATTGGGCCCAATTAGCTCTTTTTCCTCCCCGGTGTCATGTGACTCCTTAGGGTTACAAGGTCTCAGGTGTGAATGGGGAGCAGGTGTATTAAATTTGGTGTTATTGTTCTCACTCTCTCATACTGGTCACTGGAAGTTCAACATGGTAACTCATGGCAAAGAACTCTCTGAGGATCTGAAAAAAGAATTGTTGCTCTATATAAAGATGGCTTAGGCTATAAGAAGATTGCCAAGACCCTGAAACTGAGCTGCAGCATGGTGGCCAAGACCATACAGTGGTTTAACAGGACAGGTTCCACTCAGAACAGACCTCGCCATGGTCGATAAAACAAGTTGAGTGCATGCGCTCAGCATCCTATCCAGAGGTTGTCTTTGGGAAAAAGACGTATGAGTGCTGCCAGCATTGCTGCAGAGGTTGAAGGGGTGGAGGGTGAGCCTGTCAGTGCTCAGACCATACGCTGCACACTGCATCAAATTGGTCTGCATGGCTGTTGTCCCAGAAGGAAGCCTCTTCTAAAGATGATGCACAAGAGAGCCTGCAAACAGTTTGTTGAAGACAAGCAGACTAAGGACATGGATTACTGGAACCATGAACTGTGGTCTGATGATACCAAGATAAACTTATTTGGTTCAGATGGTGTCAAGCGTGTGTGATGGCAACCAGGTGAGGAGTACAAAGACGAGTGTGTTTTACCTACAGTCAAGCATGTTGGTTGGAGTGTCATGGTCTAGGGCTGCATGAGTGCTGCCAGCACTGGGGAGCTACAGTTCATTGAGGGAACCGTGAAGGCCAACATGTACTGTGACATACTGAAGCAGAGAAAGATCCCCTCCCTTCGGAGACTGGGCTGCAGGACAGTATTCCAACATGATAACGACCCCAAACACACCTCCAAGATGACCACTGCCTTGCTAAAGAAGCTGAAGGTAAAGGTGATGGACTGGCCAAGCATGTCTCCAGACCTAAGCCCTATTGAGCATCTGTGGGACATCCTCAAACGGAAGGTGGAGGAGCGCAAGGTCTCTAACATCCACCAGCTCCGTGATGTCGTCATGGAGGAGTGGAAGAGGACTCCAGTGGCAACCTGTGAAGCTCTGGTAAACTCCATGCCCAAGAGGGTGAAGGCAGTACTGGAAAATAATTGTGGCCACACAAAATATTGACACTTTGGGCCCAATTTGGACACTTTCACTTAGGGGTGTACTCACTTTTGTTGCCAGCGGTTTAGACATTAATGGCTTTGTGTTGAGTTATTTTGAGGGGACAGCAAGTTTACACTGTTATACAAGCTGTACACTCACTACTTTACATTGTAGCAAAGTGTCATTTCTTCAGTGTTGTCACATGAAACGATATAATAAAATATTTACAAAAATGTGAGGGGTGGACTCACTTCTGTGAGATACAGTATATCCACATATACACTACATGATTCCTGAATCAGCTAAGAAGGGTGGGGATTAAAAAAAAGAAAATGTTTTTTACTTTTTTATGTTTAAAGGACATAAACTATCTAATCACCAATAGTTCCCAAATTTCTATCATCATGAGTTCACTTTAAATTAAACAAAAATGCAATATTCAATGCTATATGCAAGGATTCTCTGTTGACGCTGTGATTGACATGTCCTATGGCAGGCAGTAACAGTTCAAGGTGACTCCACTGACTAGTTTGTTGGCCAGACATATAGGGGCTTAATTTGCGTATAGGTCAGCTATAGCAACCAATAAAAAACATGGTGGAACCAGAGGCTATCCCAAAGTGAACAATTATGGAGATGGCCGAACAAAAGAAATCTTAGAACAAATATGTCAAGGGTAAACATTTTTTTGTACAGGTAACGTTTATAGGACACTATAATCTTGATAGAAATGTTTCTTTTTTTTTTTTTTTACCAACGACATAAAATTATTTTTTTATATAGATGTTTAATTAAACATTTAAGGGTGTTTCCATGACACATCCCCAAAGCACTCTGGGATTTCTAAAGAGAGTGCAGTCTCCTTTCAGGCTGTGTCTGTTTGAAACACAGAATTAGGGACCTTTCCCCTCTCTTTCATTCATTAAAGGCCAAGTTCACCTTTTGTAAAAGAAAAAAAAAAAAAAATTATATATATATATATATATATATATATATATATATATATATGTGCATGATTTTACAGGCAAAATGTGTGCATTTATTATTTTTTTAACTAAAGAGCCTGCAAAGCATTGCACCTGTGATCGACAGATTGCAGGTACAATGAGAGGCTCCTGCAGACACTCAGTAAAGCTATCTGCAAACAGTTACTGAAAAGCTGGAAGAATCTGGTAAACGCTCTCTTGTTCACTGAGAACTACAATCTGTGGTGGCAGACAGGACTTGTAGTTCATTCATTTACAGGACTCAATCAATGTAAAGAGCAGCTGTGTGGGCGGAGCCCCACACAGCCATGCTGTTTTTAAATTATGACATCGGGTGCGGGAAGATAATCCCACGTCTACTGCCACAGTGGGGGATCGGTAGGGTGCACGGCTGCTGTATTAGTAATTTGCTACACTCTGAATATGGGTAACAGGTAACTTAAAATAAACTGATTCTTTAAGAACAGAAAGGTATGGGAAATCTATCCAAGTGACACGCAGACTACAGCAATACACGTTTTCAGTAAAAGAGGAAGGGTTAGAAACTCTATAAGATTTTCATTGCAGACTGTATCCCTGTTGTAGACATTTCCCTTCACTTCCATTAGCAACAGGAAGTGATAGGAAGTATAGCAAGTGGAGGAACAGATTACAAAAAAAACCAAACACTTTTTTTTTTACAAAAAAGGGAAAGGGTTAGAACCTTTGGCAGGCCTTATTGCAGTCTGTATCACTATTGGGGAGATTCAGCCTCACTTCTGTTAGGAAAAGAAAATGAATACTACTTTCAATGTCTTCCTGTCCCAATGGCAAACTCTCCTTTCATTCCTTGTTGGGTTGTGACAGAGAGAAAAGGTGACAACTCCCCAATGGTGTTAAGGACAGAAATAACTTGACAAAAATGTTTATAATTCCAAAAAGTGTTTGGGCTGGAGTTGGGCTTTAAAACTGCAGTGGCTTATTGTTCTTTCGTAGGTACTCTATTATAATATACTTCTGTTTGTCGATTCTTTACTGAGAGAAAGCCAACTGGAAAGATAAAAGTATTATTAATTTATTGGCAAACAAAGATTACAAGAGATCAAAGAGGATGATCATGCTGTGAGCTGGAGTGTACAGTTTTTGGGAAGTTCAAAGGACAGCTATCATCAAACAACTAAAAGCTTAGATGAATAAATTTGGCAGCAATTTTTACATACCAAAAAAATTCACAACCTAATGCACCTGCTCCAGTGATCCCCCTAGTCCTGTTTGTTGTATGGTTGCATATCATCAGGAGGGTGACCTTATTTTTCAGAGGTTTCAATTCTGCAGACTGACCATAAATGTATTTTTTTCTAACAGAATTCTCCATCCAAACTAAACAACCCTGGTGGGTGACTCTCCCAATGTAGCTATTATATTCTGACAGCCAGCACAGCTGGATGAAAAGAATTAAAGTTGCAAGTGCAGTACGCTCCACCAGTGTTATTGTGTTTAAAGCTGCTCCAACAGGTAAAAAGCAGACAGACTCTGGATTAACCCAGAATAACTCTAGGACTGGAAGAAATGCCTGTTGAATAAATAAACCCCCACAGGCTCAGTCTCCACACAAAATGACAGGCAATGTGAGTCGGTGAGTCTCCAGAGTGCTGGAGGGTGGAGTGCACTTGGACACCAGGTTGAGTGATTTATGTGACGTGTATGTTGGAATTTTATGAACTAAATGTATGTAAAATTCACTTTGGGACTCTTAACATCGATGCAGCGGACTGCACTTACAGCTTTGATTCTTGTTTCATCTTTGCTAATTATATTACGTCCAGCAAGTCAGCCGCCACATCCCTCACAACAGATAACTCATCAGTCAGATAAAAGGTAAGCAAAGGGCCGCATCCATCCCACAGGCTGCGGTTTGGAAACTACTGCTCTAGTTCAAGAGTTGGCAACCCCTGGCACGCGACTGAATTGGCTGTAATTGACAGCTCCCATCCTGGGCTTTCAATTACAAAGCTTAACCCACCCTCCTCCCAGATAAGTGAAACCACGCCAGCAGCTTAGGAAGTCTGTACACCTGCCAGACTGTCAGAAAGATCACACACCATTACACAGCGGTACCCTCATCCTTATTCTCATTGTTTTGTAAAGTGCCAAGGTACACTGTGTGGAACTGACCTGAGGTCTGAAGTTTATGGATTCGGGGATGATTTTTTGTCAGATGTGTATGGACTGAGCCTGATTATAGGACATTGGAAGTATATGGATTAGGGCTAATCTGAAGGCTAAAGTAAAGGGTTTAGGGTTGATAAAAGATCTGAAGAAAAAGAAACTGGGTCTGATCTGAGGTCTGTGGGCATGTTAGCTCTGTAATTCATATTAATTTCCTGTCTCATCTAGGATCCCAGAAAGCAGTCTACAGGGCATATGCCTACATTAAACAACACCTTCACTCTTCCATGACTGAACCCTGCAGCAGGTATATATAACTCCTGCATTTATGAAGGTACAGTGTCTGGGGTTGATCTGAGGTCTGAAGTAGCAGAAATTGGTGTTAATCTGAAATTCTGCAGGAGCGGAAATTTTGCCGATCCAGGATCTGAAGCAGCAGAAATCAGAAGCAGATCATCTAATTCTGTACTACATGCACACTCACTGAGAATGAACTTGGCTCTTTCATGGAGCTCTTTTCTGAGCCTTCATGTGTCAGACCAAGAACCTGCAAGTGTCCTATGGGAGCGCCAGTGCTTGAGCTGTGAATTCTGCTCCTGTGATAGTTACAATATTGCAATTAATCTGATCTGTCCCAGAAGTGCTGCTAGAGAAGAGGAAGAGCAGAGATTTTAAATCCCTCCACCCTTGAACCACCTGCGGGGAAGCTGACAGCTCAGCAAACAACGCAGGTAAGTACAGTGGGGACCGGGTGTTAGCCCATCTTTTTATTTTTTCCGCAGATGTGAACTAACCCTTTAAAAAAGACACCTGACAACAACTCATCCATCAGTAATATTTTTTTGTTTGAAAATTCAACACAAATGACAAGAGCAAGTGATGATAAAGTGTGAAAAAGATCAGAGGCAAAGATAGTTGCTATGGCTAAGAAGCCACACACAATTACTGAGACAGTCCTATTACCAGCATGCACAGCAATTGTCAATAAAATGCTAGGCCCACAAGCAGCAAAAGAAATTGCCATAGTTCTGCTGTCTTAGGCTCCATGTACACTGCAGCACTCAAGTTTAGGAGCTTTTCTGCATTTTTTTCAGCAGCCCCTGAACTCTCCCTAACGTTTTCCTGTGTGTCCATGTACACATAGTCGTTTACAGGCAGTTGAGTTTACAGTCATTTTTTTGAACGCACCAAACTTGCGTTTAGGAGTAGACTTTGTCAGCGTTTCACATACCAAACGCTTGTAAGCGCGGTTAACCTCATTTGGAAAAATTTTTTAACTCTTCCATTTCCAGATGCTGTCCAGAGCCTTTTTTCATCATGAAAAATGCATGCAAAGCGTTTTCCCGGTACTCACCTGGTATACCTTACTTTGAGGTTTCACATGAAAGAAAATATGTTAGATACTGCTGCAATAATTTCTGCACACAAATGAGCTGGAACACATCCAAACACCGCAAAAAAAAAAAAAAAAAGACAGCTAATCTCAACAAATACTGCTCTCTCTGCTTCTACTCTCTCTATATCTCTCAAACAGTCTGAAATAGTTAACAATTTACCATTTTCCAGTGCATTCTGGGCATTTGGGAGGCACATAAACATTGCATATTTTATTCTGTAATGTGTTCTGTTTAGAATTACACTAAAATTAAGATTCTGGTACAAAGCACTGAAAAGTTATTTACAAATGAAATTAATTGATTTTGCTCTTTTTTCAGTGTGAAACGTTTCATTATGTGTTAAAGGTGTAAAATATTAATGAACAAAGCAAACAAAAATAAATAAAAAGGTTTAATTAATAATAGTTTTTAAAATAGAAATGAACAAAAAAAATCAACATGAAAATAATAAATGGAGAAGGAAAATAAGGAGGTAATTAAGGCTGATTACAGTACATTAAGGGTTAATAAGGGGTTAAACAGAGGAACATTTATTTATTTTGGGGAAAAAAACCTTTTTTTTTTTTACTTCACAGGTTGGTTTTAACTGACTTCATCTGCAGATGAAGTTCATCCCTTTGATCTGTAGATGAATAAACAGAAAGATACAAAAATGAAACAATGTTTCTTTTTATCTTTACGTTTTAGTGGCTGAGCAACCACTTGCCCTCCAGAGAATTTACCCCCCTTCCTGAGCAGGCCATTTTTTGTGATACGGCGCTGCATTACTTTAACTGACAATTGCGTGGTTATGCTACGCTGTACATAAATTAAAATTATATCCTTTGTTCCCACAAATAGAGATTTTTTTTGGTGGTATTTGATCACCTCTGTGTTATTTATTTTTTGCGGTATAAACAAAAAAAGACCAACAATTTTGAAAAAAATATATATTTTTGACTTTATGCTATAAAAGATATCCAATAAAGAAATGTGAAAAATCAAATTTCGTCATAAATTTAGGCCAAAATGTATTCTGCTACATTTGAATTAGATATTCCTTGTGAGCCACTTGTTATAGTTATATGAGGTTCGCTGACATCAAACACATCCTCTAACCATGTGTGTATATAGTACCAAAAATAAATCAAGTGAATGTCGCGCCCCTATTCCATATCAAGTTATTGCAAATATGAAGGGAGGGGCTACGACGTCACTCAGCACCCGTGGACGGCGAGTATACACTCTGTGCGGCGCACACAGTGATCTGAATTGATTCTAACAAAAGCGTTTTTATACTAGATTTAATGTGAGTGCATTTGGGCACAAAATAAAGCATTTGAAACCTTAAAAGGATAAGGCACTATCTTTATATTTCTTTCCTACTGAGGAACATCTAAGGAGGAGGTAAAGAGTATCAGGAGAGAGAGATCCCTGCAGGGATACTGGCAAAAGAGGAAAGGAGCACTGGGAAACATTTGAGAGATACCCACCACTCTTCAAATGGTGCAACACAGGATTCAAAGCTCCATGTGTGAACGAAAAGCGCAGTAAGCCTTCTATAGGCTGACAAGGAGGTGAGCGCATAACCTAATCTTAATAAGGAATCACAGGAAATTGCAATTATTTATTTTGAATCACAATATTGGGATTTGTCTTTTTTTTTCATCACCAGAGATGTTTTTTTGCTGTATCCACCATATATGTTTTTCTGATCACATCTTGTTTTTGGGACTATCACTATTCAGTTATCACTAAAAAATATTATGTTTCATAAGAATTTTTTTAATTTGCTTTATTGATAAATTGTGTTGGTTCATATTTGCAATAACTTGATATGGAATAGGGGCGCGACATTCACTTGATTCATTTTTGGTATTCTGCTACGTCTTTACAAAAAAAATTCCAATACGTGTAAATTAATTGGTTTACGTGAAAGTTATAGCGTCTGCAAATGGCGGTATATATAGTAGAATTTACATTTTTTTTTTTTATACTAGTAATGGTGGTGATCAGCGACTTTTTGCGGGACTGCGGCGGGCATTCTGACACTGGGTGGGAACTAACTGCCACAAGACATCCCCAGTGACACTAATAGTGATCAGTGCTAATAAAAAGCACTGACACTGTAATGATGACACCAGGCAGAAAGGGATTAACATCTGGGGCGATCAAAGGGTTAACTGTGTGCTGTGTACGTTTCACATTATGTGCTGTGTTTTACTACGAAGACACGCTGCTTTGCATTTCTCTGCTGTGCAGAGAAATACAAAGCAGCATGTCCTTGCTGACAGGAGAGAGACCTGTGTTGTGTATACACAGGTTTCTCCCTGTCAGATTTCCCCGACGATCACCGAGTGCTAGTGGGGAATTGCCGGCCGGGACCCGGTGATTGACATCTCTAGTCTTCAATAGTGGTGCGGGTAGGGTGACACGTGCACCCTACCCAGTAATGCAAATCACGTATATAAACACGTGACATTGCGCAGCCCTGCCGCCCTGTAGCAGCACTTCTACTATAGGGCAGCAGATAAATATTGTCAGGCTGGTTTTGTTTTGTTTTTTTTTTTGACAGCTCCAATTGCCTGACTTGTTTACACTTCACCTGTCAGCGGGGAACCCCGCTGACAGCTGAATGAGTCATCGGTTGATAAGGACGCAGCGGCCCCGCTCCTTAAGAACCACTGTTCAACAGGTAAAAAGTTTTGGGCATAAAATTAGCTAATCTTACATAATTTTGGGGTGCTGAAAACGAAAATGACCCTAAAAAATGTTGATTGGCTCTAGTTTCCATGATATATTCACCCATCTAATGACGTAAGCCATTCAAAATTATGATGCAATTTCAGCTGCATATTGCGCAATTGATACTGGTGACCAATAGAAATTTGCATGTATACTGAGATGATGCAATATTAGCCTTTAATTGCATCACTTCACTGCATAAAAGCTGCAGTATCTGTAGCTGATTGTAGTTCGACAGCATCTTTACATTTTGTTTTATGCTTATATAGGCTACTCAGTAATGCCTCGAACTTGTGTGAATAAAGCAGATAATTTCTGCTATATCTGCGGTGAAATAACTTTTATCTCACAAAAAAGGAGGATAACAGGAATGATTAAGAAAGCCTACAACTTGTATTTTGGCTGCAAGATAGGAGACCAGGACAAGAGCTGGGCACCACATATATGCTGCAATTCTTGTGGGACGGCACTGGAGCAATGGTTGAATGGAAAAAAGGCATCTATGCCTTTCGCTGTGCCAATGATTTGGAGAGAGCCAACAGATCATGTTAGTAATTGTTACTTTTGTATGGTGCCTCCAATTGTAAAAGGGCTAAATAAGAAGAAAAAGTTATCTGTGCACTATCTAAATATTCCATCGGCAATACGTCTAGTTCCTCATGGAGAGGGGCTACCAATTCTTAAAGCACCAGAATCCTTCGTGGTTGAGTCAAGTGACGAAGAACCTGAAGCGTGTAGTCACGTGCAGTTGTAAGAGATAGCCCTTTCCTCGAATACAAGAGAAAAGCCAAGAGAAGCAAAACCGACACAAACTGAAGACAAAACTAGTGAGAATCCTAAGTATTAAAATGATTCAACTTAGCTTATGGCTATAATTTTTCTTGGTAATCCTATGCAATATATTATGCCATTTAGGCTTTGTTATGTAGTCAATATCACTTGCTTTATATTTGTGGAAAGACATCTATCTATATAATTATTGTGCATTATGTAGTCATTACGCCTATAGTAGAAAACTTTTCGTTTACAGAAAAACTAGAGCCAATTGACAAATTTCATTGTTATATTTGAACTCAGAATGTGAAATTCATTAAGAAATGGATCCTTTTGTTTCCAAAACTGGCAAAAAATAAAAATTTGTTGAACAGTGTTATTGGCAGATTTTTTCTTTTTATGGCTTTTTTTAAATTGATAGTTCAGCTGTCACTGGGGGAATACAGCTGAAAGAACCATGCCTGAAAGTATCAGTTTCAAGTATTGCAATATTTGCAAGAGTACTGAGATGGCACTGATACCGGTATAACCCCAAAATATATATATATGCACATACATACACACACACACACACACTATATTGCCAAAAGTACTGGGACGCCTACCTTTACATGCACATGAACTTTAATGGCATCCCAATCTTAGTCCGCAAAGTTAAATATTGTGTTGGCCCTCCCTTTGCAGCTATAACAGCTTCAACTCTTCTGGGAAGGCTGTCCACAAGGTTTAGGAGTGTGTCTATGGGAATGTTTGACCATTCTTCCAGAAGCGCATTTGTGAGGTCAGGCTCTGATGTCAGTAGAGAAGGACTGGCTTGCAGTCTCCGTTCTAATTCATCTCAAAGGTTTCTATCGGGTTGAGGTCAGGACTCTGTGCACGCCAGTCAAGTTCCTCCACCCCAAACTCGCTCATCCATGTCTTTATGGACCTTGCTTTGTGTACTGATACGCAAACATGTTGAAACAGGAATAGGCCATCCACAAACTGTTCCCACAATGTTGGGAGCATGAAATTATCCAAAATGTTTTGGTATGCTGATGCCTTAAGAGTTCCCTTTACTGGAACTACGGGGCCAAACCCAACCCCTGGAAAACAACCCCCACACCATAATTCCCCTTCCACCAAACTCTACACTTGGCACAATGCAGTCAGGCAAGTACCGTTCTCCTGGCAATCGCCAAACCCAGACACGTCCATCGGATTCCTAGACAGAAATGCCTGATTTGTCACTCCAGAGAACATGTCTCCACTCCTCTAGAGTCCAGTGGCAGCTTGCTTTACACCACTGTATCCGATGCTTTGCATTGCACTTGGTGATGAAAGGCTTGGATGCAGCTGCTCGGCCATAGAAACCTATTATATAATGCTCTCTACACACCGTTGTGCTAATCTGAAGGCCACACGAAGTTTGAAGGTCTTTAGCTATTCCCTCTGCAGACCGTCGAAGACTTCTGCAAACTGTGCGCCCCAGCATGCACTGACCCTGCTCTGTCATTTCACGTGGCCTACCACTTGGTGGCTGAGTTGCTGTTGTTCACAGTTGCTTCGATTTTGTTATAATACCACTAACAGCTAACTGTGAAATATTTAGTAGCAAGAAAATTTCATGGATGGACTTATTGCACAGGTAGCAACCTATCACAGTACCACGCTTGAATTCAATGAGCTCCTGAGAGCGACCCATTCTTTCACAAATGTTTGTAGAAGCAGTCTGCATGCCTAGGTGCTTGATTTCATACACCTGTGGCCATGGAGGTGATTGGAACACCTGAATCCAATGATTTGGAGGGGTGTACCAATACTTCTGGCACTAGTGTTTGTGTGTGTGTATATATTTTCTTTAAGGTGGGAGATGAGAGCAAAGTTTGCATGGTCAATATAAAAGGTACACATTTTAACTTTTGTGTAACACACCAATTGTCCAGGCATTTGTTCCAACACTAACCTTCTTCTGTAGGACTCGGCACATAGAGAAGGTAGCATCAGGGACCTGGAAACAGACAACAGATGTTGATTGTTGACTAAACTGTAATATGATTTAATAACAATAAAGGATAATTAAAAAATAAATTATTGTTCGTTTTCTTTCACTGTTCTGCCCCCCCCATGGGACAAAGTACATGCAGTACTTACTTTGTCAAAAATTTCTACAAGCTTCCTAAGCCTGGCTGTGAGATTGGATTGGCCCCTGCGCCTTTGCGTTCCTCTTGACACCACTTGTCTCAGGAAAGTACTCAGAACTGAGACAAGCAAGCATTATGAAGCATCTGTCTCCTTTCTAGCTATGTTGTCAGATAGTCAAGAGAAATAGAGGGATGGGGGTGGGGGCAGTCCAACCTCATACCTAGGTTTACGAAGCGTCTAGCAATATGGGACAAAGTACTACATGTACTTTGTTCTATGGAGGACAGAACAGTAAAAAAAAAAAAGATAGTTCTTTAAAAACAAGGATCTAAATAAATTGCTAAATATTGACAAACAACATGTTTGCTTCCTTCCCTGTAATCGTAATGAGAGAGCAACTATCTTATTAACCTGGTGGCTGTGTGCATTCAGACATCCACTGCATCATGGGAGTCAAGCTTTTCTCCCACACCTCAGCTACTCTCCCACTGCTAGGAATGTAAATGAAGGGGTCATTTGGTTATAAAAAAATATCACAAAACTAAAAGTAAAAAAAAAATACATAAAAAATGCAATTCCATTTTATAATATAAATGAATTCTTTATTAAAGCTAAACTGTTGTTCAAAAAAAAAATCCTAATAACAACTGCCTGTTAGCTTCTTGGCATAATAAAATACACAAAAAAGACCATTCCACGTTATGATGAGACAAGAATTATTTCCTAAAGTTCCTAAACTGTTGTTGTTCAAACAGCAGGAAAGTAGGGGTTCGAGGACAGAACCACTTGTTTGTGGCAGGGACACCAGCATCCAAAAGTCCAAGAAGTGCTGTATGCTCAAGAGTCTAATGGAGGCTACAATGCTTGATTGAAGCAGGACACATGGGCCACTGGAAATATGAATACAATACCTCTTTTTGCAGGCATCGGCTATCAATATTGTTTTGGAGCAATATTATTGATGCATTAAAGTGACATTTTTTTCCATTTAACAGATAATATAACCTACATGTATTTGCATTGTTTTCTAAAAAAAATTACTTTTAAAAGTTTCCCCTGGCCACACTGACAACACTCCCTATTCTATATGTTCCTCTCTGGAGTCACATAGGAATCCCCCCTATGTGGGTTCCCACTCTGTACTAAAACTGTATGTGTAGTGTTTCTGAGCGTCGCACACACAGCACAAGAAGCAAACAGAACAATGTCAATCACTGCTGTGGAGGAGAGGAGTGGATTATGCTCTGTGTTCTTCTCACACTGCCTGTGTGTGCAGCATTCAGAATGCAACACGTACAATTGTTGGCAGAGCAGTGTTCACATACATGGAACTCCTACAAGACTCCATGCGTCCCAACGGGGGGTGGTGAACTGTTATAATTAATTTTTTTTTTAGAAAAAGCAGCAAATTCATTTGATTTATCATAATATCTGTTGTAGAAAAAATTACTTTAAAAGTCACTTTAGGCGAGGCACGAGTGAGAAAGAGAGAGAGAAAGAGAGAGAGAGAGAAAGAAAGAGATAGAGAGAAAGAGAAAGAGAGAGAGAATGAGAGAGAAAGAATGAGAGAGAGAGAGAGAGGGGGGGGAGAGGGGGGAGAGGGGGAGAGAGAGGGGGGAGAGAGGGGGGGAGAGAGAGGGGGGAGAGAGAGAGGGGGAGGGGGGAGAGAGAGAGGGGGAGGGGGAGAGAGAGAGGGGGAGGGGGAGAGAGAGGGGGAGGGGGAGAGAGAGGGGGAGGGGGAGAGAGAGGGGGGGGGGAGAGGGGGGGAGAGAGGGGGGAGGGAGAGAGAAAGAGAGGGAGAGAGAAAGAGAGGGAGAGAGAAAGAGAGGGAGAGAGAAAGAGAGGGAGAGAGAAAGAAAGAGAGAAAGAAAGAAAGAGAGAAAGAAAGAGAAAGAGAAAGAGAAAGAGAAAGAGAGAGAGAGAAAGGAAGAGAGAAAGGAAGAGAGAAAGGAAGAGAGAAAGGAAGAGAGAAAGGAAGAGAGAAAGGAAGAGAGAAAGGAAGAGAGAAAGAAAGAGAGAAAGAAAGAGAGAAAGAAAGAGAGAAAGAAAGAGAGAAAGAAAGAGAGAAAGAAAGAGAGAAAGAGAGAGAGAAAGAGAGAGAGAAAGAGAGAGAGAAAGAAAGAGAGAAAGAAAGAGAGAAAGAAAGAGAGAAAGAAAGAAAGAAAGAAAGAAAGAAAGAAAGAAAGAAAGAAAGAAAGAAAGAGAGAGAAAGAAAGAGAGAAAGAGAGAAAGAAAGAGAGAAAGAAAGAGAGAAAGAGAGAAAGAAAGAAAGAAAGAGAGGGAGAAAGAAAGAGAGGGAGAAAGAAAGAGAGGGAGAAAGAAAGAGAGGGAGAAAGAAAGAGAGAGAGAAAGAAAGAGAGGGAGAAAGAGAGGGAGAAAGAGAGGGAGAAAGAGAGGGAGAAAGAGAAAGAGAGGGAGAAAGAGAGGGAGAAAGAGAGGGAGAAAGAGAGGGAGAAAGAGAGGGAGAAAGAGAGGGAGAAAGAGAGGGAGAAAGAGAGGGAGAAAGAGAGGGAGAAAGAGAGGGAGAAAGAGAGAGAGAGAGAGAGAGAGAAAGAAACAGAGAAGGAAAGAGAGAAGGAAAGAGAGAAGGAAAGAGAGAAGGAAAGAGAGAAGGAAAGAGAGAAGAAAAGAGAGAGAGAAAGAAAGAGAGAGAGAGAGAGAGAGAGAGAGAGAGAGAGAGAGAGACAGAAAGAAAGTATTATCTAGTATAATCTAGTTTGTAAAATAAAAAAATTATACACACACACAGTATATAAACTCCTATGACTTACCTCTGATAATTCACATTTTGAGATGTCCAAGATGTCATCTGCTCCAGCCTCCTTGGCCTGCAAGGAAAATGTGGAAGTTCTTATAATCAAGGCAAACTGAGCAACATTGACCTTCTTTACAGTGAAGATATCAATTACTAGTACATATCACGCTTGCTGTGTTTCTGATAACCTTCAGAAATTTCCCAGAAGGCACTATGCGCATCTATTCGATTCTTGATGGGCTAATACAGAAAGTTTCATAGGAAATCTGAAAGGATTTGAGAATTGAAGAGCTGTATGTGACTGTTTCTCCTCAACAAAAGGCAAATGTTTAATCAACTTCTGTTGAAGGGACATATTTTCCTTGATCAGTGGCTGCAACCAGTCAGCTGCAGCCACTAACCGGAGTATTCTTTCAGTGGTGGGTACCAGAATTGGACGCTCCGGTGGGGAGGATGACTCCATCCACCTCGTTTGTATGGATGAAGGACGCTGTGTATGGCCAGTTTTATCCTGGTTTCAGGTTTATGAGAAAAGCTAATTTACATATTAGCCACTATCTATGCTTGAAAAACAGAATTGTTAGGTGGTCATACTAAGCAAAACAGATTAGCTAATATAAAAATATTTACTTAGATTTGTGTTCTTTAAGGATATGTGCACTTTTGCCTTAGCTCCTTTAAAAATTCTGAAACATTAAGCCTTTTCCCTTTCCTGTTCTGCCATTTCAGAGCTGTCACCAAGACTTCTGACAACCAGGCTGTCCTTCTGTTTACTTTTAAAGTGATTGTAAACCCTCACTTTGTAAAACAACCCATTCAGTTGAAAAAGGAAAGGAAAGAAAGACAAAACATTTGTGTATAGATAAAAAAAACACTATAAATACCTTTTTTATAAGTGATCACATACCCTCTGTTCTCAGCTGCCTAAGAGCTGGGGGAGGAGAAACAGCAGCATACTGATCTTCCCAGTGATAGGCTCTGTGGAGGGGTGTGTCAGCAGAAAGTCTGATCATTGGAGGAGAGCAGGCTGAGTTCCCAGCACAGCTAGAGAACTGACCACACTCTGTACTCCTGTTTAGCGTGGTCAATTTTTAATAGGAAAGGAGAGGGACTGACAGGAACACCAGGGATGTCACCCAAAGGAAGCACTACACAGAGAACAGGATACTTTTTCATACAAGTATATGGTACAGCAGGCAGATATCAAGAATAAAAAATGTTGGGTTTACATATTCTTTTAGCTAATCACGTTTACATATTTTGTATATCTAAAGCAAATCTTTAAAGTGAACCTGTCATTACCCTTTAAACTTCAAATTAATCAATAATGCCTAAGTACTACTAAATCCTATTTTTTTGTTATACACCTTTTTGGAAGAAAGCTACCTCAGCTTCTAAAGCTGAAATAACTCTGATCCCATGTGACTTCCAGGAGTATTGTGGTTGTTTCACATCAATAAATATTGTGGAGTGTCTACTGTTTTTAATCAGACAGGTCCCCTGTCTATTGGGTTTAGTGAGAAAGGTGGAACAATACAGCTGTCTTCAGGTTCAAGAGAAAGGCTGTATGTACACACACTATTCAACCAAGGCAACCCATCTGCAGACAGCTCTGTAAACTTACAAGGTGATATAAGTCAGGAGGGAAGGGAGCATCAAGCAGAGATCAACTTTCCAGCAGGGAACACCAGCGATTGGGACAAGCTATCTAATTCTTTGAATAATTCAGACGGGTTCACCCATACAGAGCAGATTATCTCTCTGCCACCCTAGTATGGCTAAACAGACGCATGTCTTCTCAAGTCTAGAAGTATTATATGGCACAGCATTGTACAGCACCAGTAATTAAAAAGCAGACGGTGCTTGTGAACCAGCATACAGAAATACAAACTATACACACAAACAAGACAGCAAAAAAGAAAAAGACATTCAGTATAACTCTGAAATCAATGCATATTCCCCAATATTATGTACCTTTACAAAATGCTGTGTAGGACAGCAAAGCCTTCTTAAAACAGAAGGTAATTATGTTTCATTCCTTCACATATCCCAAAAAAATGCTGCAAATTTAGAAAAATACTTGTTGAACCTGCCAGATATCCAGTAAGCTCCTCAATATGCCTTCTAAAAAGACTTATTAGTCCTGCTTGAGCTCTTCCATTATGACCGCACTGGTGGTGTCAGTGGGAGGAATAGTGCCCTATCATTGGTGTCAATGGGAAGAACAGTGTCCGCCATTGACATCAGTGGGAAGAATAATACCCCATGGTTGGTGTCAGTGGCGGGAATTATGCCATTATTGGTGGAGTCAGTGGGAGGAATATTGCCCCATCATTGGTGTCAGAGGGAGGAATATTGCCCCATCATTGGTGTCAGAGGGAGGAATAGTGCCCTATCCGTGGTACCAGTGGGAGGAATAGTACCCCATTGTTGGTGTCAGTGGCAAGAATTATGCCCCCATGTTGGTGTCAATAGTAGGAATAGTGTCGCTAGGGCTGGATAAAGGCAAAGGGATGCAGTTTGGAGACCACTGTTCTAGAGTGTAAAAATAAAGCTATGTGTAAGTTGGACCCTAACCCCACATGACAGCACTCAGACCTGGGGACTGGCTGCTCATGCATCCCCCCCCATACCAGGAATTACTGAATATGTCAAAGCGTTCCAAGGGGTGAATGGGAAACACAGGTAAGTATCTACAGCATAGGGCAGAGCTATCATCAGAGATTGTTGAGCTGCGCTGAATGGGCAAACCACAGGCTTACTTTAAACCCATTAGCTCACATATGGAGGAAATTAGGCTCTTTCATATAAGTGGCGGATGTAGCGAGTATTAGGATCATAAAGTAAACAACCACAATATTTTTTACACTATATAGTACTGTACGGCACTGTCTGCAGTGATGTGAGCTCACACAAGATTAAGATGAGATCACCTCCTGGCAATGGACCAGATTCATCTGTGAGAGTATTCTTTTATATGTCAAATCATGCCATTACGATAAAAGTCAGGACTTACCAGGCACATCTGATATTCCAGGCGTTTCCTGGCCTCGCCGCTCTGCTTCTGTTTCTTGAAGAAAAGCGGCATCATATTTGGCACCTCGATCCTTGCCTAGACAACAGGGCTGCAACAAACAGAGTTCAGTAACCCAGGGCTCACTCCCCCGGGAAGAAACAGCCTGACAAATCCATTACTCTCCCCTTCCAGCTGCCCAGGACCAGTTATGAAGGGAGGCAGCTCCCTCGGTTATTAGAATCTTGTGTAGAGGAGGAGACAGTGACAGCCAGGGATAATCTGATACAGGCAGAGCCACAGCAGCTTCACACAGGGATCACTTAAAGGAGAACTCTAGACCAAAGCCCAATCTGCATATGGCCAGCAAGGATGGAACTGATCAAATCTCTGAAGAGAACTGTGCATCAGTACCTTGTGGCTTCCTAGCTCTGGCAAAAAGGCAATCTATTATAAACTTATTACCAGATAACCTGTTCAGCAAGTCTCTAATATGATTACTGCAAATGGCACTTGTAGAAGGGCGAAGTGTTATGACAAACACCATCTAATTGAATGATGTCCTATGTAAAGATCAAAGAAGGAATTCCAGTTTACAAACCGCATTACAATGTAATGAATCTTTAGCAAATGGAGAAGTTATTGTCTCTAGAATGTAAATAAGGAATGTTATCTACAGAACTTTAACAAACATAAATGGGAAGAGCAGTAAGTAAAGTAGTGTTACATTATATTAGTTTCTTCCTCGGCCACAACAGCTGGGAAAAGTGACAGTCAAACCAGAAGCGATGTATTACACATCACGTCCCTTTCTATATACCAGAGGGGAGATCAGCAAACAGACATTCAGGGGGAATCTTCAAGCATTTGGGGGGGCATTCAGGGGGTTGTGGAAGTGATTGGGCAGCTTAATAGTTTGCTGAATCACTGCCATCAAAAAGCCCATTGCCGGCTCTATAGTCCCAGCTTTTAGGTTTTTAAACATGTCTGTGACCCCACTAGGAAGATTTCACCACAGTCGAAATTCAAGCTGTGGGTGGCCTACCAGCATCACCTGGCTCAACAATCACATACACTATATTCACTATATTGCCAAAATTATTGGGATGCCTGCCTTTACACGCACATGAACTTTAATGGCATCCCAGTCTTATTCCATAGGGTTCAATACTGAGTTGGCCCACCCTGTGCAGCTGTAATAGCTTCAGCTCTTCTGGGAGGGATATCCACAAGGTTTGGGAGTGTGTCTATGGGAATGTTTGACCATTCTTCCAGAAGACCATTTGTGAGGTCAGGCACTGATGTTGGACAAGAAGGCCTGGCTTGCAGTCTCTGCTCTTATTCATCCCAAAAGTATTGGGTTGAGGTCAGGACGCTTTATGGTCATGGTTTTTATGGACCTTGCTTTGTGCATTGGTGCGCAGTCATGTTGGAACAGGAAGGGGCCATCCCCAAACTGTTCCCACAAAGTTGGGAGTATGAAATTGTCCAAAATGTCTTGGTATGCTGATGCCTTAAGAGTTCCCTTCCCTGGAACTAAGGGGCCAAGCCCAACCCCTGAAAAACAACTCCAAACCATAATCCCCCCTCCACCAAACTTTTCACTTGGCACAATGAAGTACCGTTCTCCTGGCAACCGCCAAACCCAGACACATCCATAGGATGCCAGACAAAGAATTGCGATTCATCACTCCAGAGAACACATCTCCACTGCTCTAGAGTCCAGTGGCGGAGTGCTTTACACCACTAGATCTGACCCTTTGCATTACACTTGGTGATGTAAGGTTTCGATGCAACTGCTCAGCCATGGAAACCCATTCCATTAAGCTCTCTACACACCGTTGTGTTAATCTGAAGGCCTCACGTAGTTTTGAGGTCTTTAGCTATTGATTCTGCAGACAAATGATGACTTCTGTGCACTGTGTACTTCAGCATGCGCTGACCCCACTCTGTCATTCTACGTGGCCTTCCACTTTGTGGCTGAGTTGCGGTTGTTCCCAGTTGCTTCCACTTTGTTATATTACAACCAACAGTTGACTATGAAATATTTAGTAGCAAGGAAATTTAAACCTATCACGGTACCACACTTGAATTTAATGAGCTCCTGGGAGCGACCCATTCTTTCACAAATGTTTGTAGAAGTCTGCATGCCTAGGTGCTTGATTTTATACACCTGTGGCCAAGGTGGTGATTGGAAAACTTGAATGCAATAATTTGGATGGGTGTCCCAATACTTTTGGCAATACAGTTTAGACTTTTCAATTGAATTTTGAAGAAGGCGCAAGTGGAAAATTGTAGGATGAACAGTGGATGCATCTAATCAGATATAGTAACTGTTCAGTTTTTCTGACAACTATGGGTGCCAGCTGTCAGAATACAATGGAAAGTGGTGCTTATTTAGTGTGGATGAAGGAACTTAGTGCCTTTTTATTGTTCAGCCAGTGGGCTGAACAAGATAAATCTAGACATGTATGGCTAGGCTTATACAAAGAAAACCGCACAAAAAGAATTCAATATGTATACACCAAGTAAATGCTGGCTTTGTTTGCTTTCAGATAGTCCTCCATGGACTGGGGATAAAATGCCAAGAAATGTGTACGTATAATCAGTAAAAATTATTTGATGTCAACTTTACATGGTAAGGAATGTAGTCAAACTCGTCTATACTGACCTCTTCTGAAACAACAGAGTACATAAAACTGTGTAGTCTATTTTGTGGTTACATTGCACTATGGTAATGAGCACACAGTTGGGATGGCCATCACATTTGCCGGCTAATGGACAAGTCCACACACATTGTTATTTTCAACACTGACAGCTGCTAAGCGCTGACCATAACAGTCACATGATGGAAAATACAAAATGCAACAGAACATAACCAACACATTATAGCTTAAAGTGGTTGTGCAGGCTCAAGTTTTTTACCTTCATGTATTCTATGCATGAATGTAAAAAACCTTCTTGTGCAGCAACGCATTTAGCCACCCCCCCAATACTTACCTGAGCCTGATGCAGCAATGTGCAAAAGTACAGTGGCTCCATCCTCTTCGTTGGCTAAGATAGCAGCAGGAGCCATTGGTTCCTGCTACTGTCAATCATAGCCAATGAGGACAGGATGGGGGGGTGGGGCCAAGCCATGCTCTGTGTCTGAATGGACAGACAGAGCAGCGGCTCAGGACCTGCTTGCTATGGGGGAACTAGGCAGGAGGGAGTGGCCAGAAGCGCTGTGGGGGACCCAAGAAGAGAATCAGGGCTACTCTGTGAAAAACCACTGCACAGAGCAGGTAAGTATGACATGTTTGTTATTTAATTTAAAAAAAAAAAAAAATCAGCCTTTAGTATCACTATAAAAAATTGCTCCTACCTGTATTGTCTAATTTACACCAGTATTAGTTATATCATTTTTAGCAAAGATATTATATTTTAAAGCTGAAGTTTACCCTTCTCTGGTTTCTTATTTCCCCCTCATTAACATGCTGATAAATTAATTAAAAAACTCTTCCATTTTCATTACATACAGTGGGGATCGAAAGTTTGGGCACCCCAGCTACAAATTTGTATTAACCACTTGCCTACCAGGCACTTATACCCCCTTATTTACCAGGCCAATTTTCAGCTTTCAGCGCTGCCGCACTTTGATTGACAATTGCGCGGTCATGCAACATTGTACCCATATGAAATTTTGATCATTTGTTTCTCACAAATAGAGCTTTCTGTTGGTGGTATTTAATCGCCACTGGGCACTTTACTTTTTGCGCTATAAATAAAAAATTGCCAAAAATTAAAAAAAAAACAAAAAACGTTTCTTTGTTTCTATTATAAAATTTTTCAAACAGGTAATTTTTCTCCTTCACTGATGTGCGTTGATGAGGCAGCACTGATGGACACTGATAGGCGGCACTGATGGGCACTGATAGGCAGCACTAAAGGGCACTGATAGGCAGTACTAATGAGGTGGCACGGATAGGCAGCACTAATATGCAGCACTGATAGGCGGCACTGATAGGTGACACTGATGATGGGTACTGATAGACGGCACTGACTGGCATCACTGCTGGGCACTGACTGGCGGCACTGACTGGCACAACCGCTGGGCACTGACTGGTGGCACTGACTGGCAGCACTGCTGGGCTGCACTGGTGGGTGGCACTGGTGGGCAGCACTGGTGGGTGGGCACAGGTGGGTGGCACTGGTGGGTGGCACAGGTGGGTGGGCACAGGTGGGTGGCACTGCTGGGCACAGGTAGGTGGCACTTCTGGGCACAGGTGTGTGACATTGCAGAGTGGCACAGGTGGGTGCACTGCTGGGCACAGGTGGGTGCACTGCTGGGCACAGGTGGGCGGAGCTAGTGGGCGCACTGCTGGGCACAGGTGGGCGGAACTTGCGGGTGGCACTGCTGGGCACCGATCATCAGGGCCCTGACAATCGGTGCCGATCCCCGCTCTGACAACTGCCGGTTCTTGGGAGTACTTTCCTCACGATCTGACAGCGTGAGGAAAGTGCAGCCGAGAACTGGCACTTGCATTTCCCTCTGATCAGCGTGTCATTGGACACCGCTGATCAGGTGGTAAAAGGCCGCTGTGATTGGCCTTTTACCACATCTCGTGATCAGCTGTGTCCGTAGGAGATCGCCGGGTGCGTGCCCCCTGGGGCGCGCAGGAGAGTGCGTTCTGGGGGGACGTCATATAACGTCCACTCAGAACTGGCCGGCCGCAGTGCAGCCGTCATTCGGCTATCTGCGGTCGGCAACAAGTTAATGTGCAAAAAGAAGCCAAGGAAAGATGGAAAAATCTCCAAAAGGCATCAAATTACAGATTAGACATTCTTATATGTCAACAAAAGTTAGATTTTATTTCCATCATTTACACTTTCAAAATAACAGAAAACAAAAAATGGCATCTGCAAAAGTTTGGGCACCCTGCAGAGTTAATATCTTGTACTGCCCCCTTTGCCAAGTATCACAGCTTGTAAACGCTTTTTGTAGCCAGCCAAGAGTCTTTCAATTCTTGTTTGAGGTATCTTTGCCCATTCTTCCTTACAAAAGTCTTCCAGTTCTTTGAGATTTCTGGGCTGTCTGTCACGCACTGCTCTTTTAAGGTCTATCCATAGATTTTCAATTATGTTGAGGTCAGGAGATTGTGAAGACCATGGCAAAACCTTCAGTTTACACCTCTTGATGTAATCCCCCGTGGATTTCGAGGTGTGTTTAGGATCATTATCCATTTGTAGAAGCCATCCTCTCTTTAACTTCAGCTTTTTCACAGATGGCATCAAGTTACCATCCAAAATTTGCTGACATTTTATTGAATCCATTTTTCCTTCTACTCGTGAGATGTTCCCTGTGCCACTGGCTGCAACACAACCCCAAAGCATGATTGATCCAACCCCATGCTTAACAGTTGGACAGAGGTTCTTTTCATTAAATTCTGTGCCCCTTCTCCAAACGTACTTTTGCTCATTCCGGCCAAAAAGTTCAATTTTAACCTCATCGGTCCACAGAACTTGTTTCCAAAATGCATCAGGCTTGTCTATATGTTCATTTGCAAAGTTCAAACGATGATTTTTGTGGTGAGGACGTAGAAGAGGTTTTCTTCTGATGACTCTTCCATGAAGACCATATTTGTACAAGTATCTCTTTATAGTGGAATAGTGTACCACAACTCCAGTGTCTGCCAGATCTTTCTGGAGGGATCGTGCAGTCAAACGTGGGTTTTGAATTGTTTTTCTCACAATCCTGCGAGCTGTTCTGTCTGATATTTTTCTTGGTCTTCCAGATCTTGCTTTAACTTCCACTGTTCCTGATGACTGCCATTTCTTAATTACATTCCGAACAGAGGATATTGACATCTGAAAACGCTTTGCTATCTTCTAATAGCCTTCTCCAGCTTTGTGAGCGTCAACTATTTTCAGTTTCAGTTTTCTAGACAACTGCTTAGAAGAACCCATGGTGCTGATTGTTGGGGCAAGGTCAGATGAGTCTGGGCATTTAAAACCTTTGAGATTGACATCACCTGGTCTTCCCAGATGATGATTGAGAACAATCCATGACACTGGCAGGTCTCAGCTTGGCAAAGGGGGCAGTGCATGCTATAAATTCTGCAGGGTGCCCAAACGTTTGCAGATGCCATTTTTCTGTTTTCTGTTATTTTGAAAGTGTAAATGATGGAAATAAAATCTAACTTTTGTTGACTTATTATAAGAATGTCTAATCTGTAATTTGAGGCCTTTTGGAGATTTTTCCATCTTTCCTTGGCTTCTTTATGCACATTAATACAAATTTTTAGCTGGGGTGCCCAAACTTTCGATCCCCACTGTACCTTTTTGAGAACCAATGACATCATCACTGGGTTACTATGCTTTTCTATGTAATGCAGGTAGATCTTTATTGGTGGGAGGGGTTAGCAGGGTGCTGTACAAAGCTTCCTGAAAACAGAAAGCTATGGTAATGCCTACATGTGATGCTGAGCCTAATTGAAAGATCTCACATCGAATGAATAAAAAGGGTGGGCCAACGACAGTCAGTCTGGGGAGAAAGGGACCAGACCAGGGGCGTGGAAATTTAAAAAAAAAAAAAACTACTTGTCCAAGGAACTAAATCGGGCTCCCAATCTACTTGTCCTGATAAAAAAAATAATTTTAAACAAAAAGATAAGTTCACCTTTGGGACATGTTCCACTAATTTTTAAGGTTTACGTGCTCCCACTGCCCGATACACCCCCATCCTGTGATAGCAGTACAGGGAGCAGTTCCATCCACAAACTGTTCTCACAAAGTTGGGAGAATGAAATTGTCCAAAATGTCTTGGTATGCTGACACCTCTAAAGTTCCCTTCTCTGGAACTAAGGGGTCAAGCCCAACCCGTGAAAAACAACCCCACACCATAACCCCCCCTCTACCAAACTTTACACTTGGTACAATGCAGTCAGGCAAGTACCGTTCTCTTGGCAACCGGCAAACCCAGACACATCCATGGGACGCCAGACAGAGAAGCGTGATTCATCACTCCAGAGAACACGTCTCCACTGCTCTAGAGTCCAGTGGCGGAGTGCTTTCCACCACTAGATCTGACCCTTTGCATTACACTTGGTGATGTAAGGTTTGGATGCAGCTGCTCGGCCATGGAAACCTATTCCATTAAGCTCTCTACACACTGTTGTGTTAATCTGAAGGCCTCACAAAGTTTTGAGGTCTTTAGCTATTGAATGTGCAGACAAATGATGACTTCTGTGCACTGTGTACTTCAGCATGCGCTGACCCCGCTCTGTCATTCTACGTGGCCTACCACTTTGTGGCTGAGTTGCGGTTTTTCCCAGTTGCTTCCACTTTGTTATAATACCACCAACAGTTGACTATGAAATATTTAGTAGCAAGGAAATTTAAACCTATCACGGTACCACACTTGAATTTAATGAGCTCCTGAGAGCAACCCATTCTTTCACAAATGTTTGTAGAAGAAGTCTGCATGCCTAGGTGCTTGATTTTATACACCTGTGGCCTAGGTGGTGATTGGAACACTTGAATCCAATGAGTTGGATAGGTGTCCCAATCCTTTTGGCAATACAGTGTAGACTTTTCGGGCTCCCAATCTACTTGTCCTGATAAAAAAAATAATTTTAATCAAAAAGATAAGTTCACCTTTGGGAATATGTTACATGTTCCACTTATTTTTAAGGTTTACGTGCTCCCACTGCCCGATCCACCCCCATCCTGTGATAGCAGTACAGGGAGCAGTTCCCTGTACAAGCTGTCACCTTTGAAAAACACAGCATGGCTGTGTGCGGCTCTGCCCACACGACTGTGTCATTCATTCACAGAGTTCTGCGAATGAATGAAATACTACAAGTCCCAATAGCCTTAGTGGCTGTCGGCTTGTGGTCCTCAACAAATTACCATAGCACTGTAGAGCGCCGTGGTAGTTCATTCATTCTTCCTGTCAGTATATATGCTTGCCAGTACATCCCATACAGACAAGCAGATATACTGACAGGTCTGCAGGAGACCTGCATGGCTCCAGCAATCTGCTGATCGCTGATGCAATGCTTTACAGGCTCCTGCAACAAAAAATAATAAACGCACAATTTTTTACGTGAAAAAAATGTGCTTTTATTATTTTATGTCAAAAGGTGAACTCATCCTTTAAATAATGTCTTTATTGATAGCAAGAAGGGTTGTTCTGTATTAGGCAGATGTGCTTTCAGGAATGTCTGGGCTTTTAAAAACAAAAGGGACTTTTTGGCGATTTAAACTTTTAAAGTTTTTAACTTTGTGCTGCTTATCTCCTACTCACCTCCCTAATTGTATCCAGAACCGCACCTAGAGACTAGCAGTGAGGGGAGAGACCTTGTAGTGTGATGAGCACCGATTGGGTGAAATGTTGGGCTCTCTTAACACTCAGCAGTGGCCAAACCAAGCTCCAGTTTCTGTTCTCTTAAGGTGCAAAAAAAGCAAACCCCGTTGCTTGTCTGAGGCAAGGATAGATGTAAAAAAAAAACACGTGCCAGATGTCCAGAACTGCATGTCCTGGGCGTCAGGCAATATGATTTGAGAATCCCTGCAGAGGACGCTTGATCCTCCAGCAGGAAACAAGGCAGGTTATATCTGACTTTCTGTAGATTCCAATTCACACTGTGAAAAGCTCACAGCATGCACTGAAATCAGAGTAAGCTATTTCAGTACAGGAGGGGAGCCTGTAACTGTGCATTCACACTTGCACCTGCTCGGCGAGTAGCTGTGAGTAGGCCGCCCCATTAAAAGCACGGGAAGGTTTCTGGCTCTCGCAGCTAACTTCACCCACTCACACATAATCACTCATGAAGCGATCACACGCAAATGATTAGTCCTGGACACAGGCAGTCTGGGCCCAGGGCCAATCACTCACATGTGAGTGCTACTTGAGATATTACATATATCAATCCTCTTTATGGACATTGTCTTTAATCATGGACTATACGTTGCAAACTTACTCTGAGCTCCTTGATAGATTTTTCTTGAAGGGCCCTTCACACCATTGTGATGCATACCACATGTTAATGTTCATTGCATTAGGGCAGCCTGTTCCTTTTGAATGGGCTGCCAAGATGCTACAATACACCCAAAACCAAATAAGTCTTTTTCAATACACCCCAATGTACAGATTATTCTACTCAGTACTCCATGGTGTACTGCAAAGCTAAACAAACAAAGGTTTGGCTTTAAGAAACAAAACAAAAAAAAAACAACAAACACATCATACTTACCTGCTCTGTGCAATGGTTTTGCACAGAGCAGCCCCAATCCTCTTCTTCTAGGGTCCCTCTAGGCTCTTCCCCCTTGACCAGTGCCCCCAAATTGCAAGCTGCTTGCTATGAGGGCACTGGTGTGCGCCTGCTCTCGAGCCCCGCTTTACGCATTCATAAGACACAGAGTAGCAGCTGGGCCCTTCCCCTAGCTGTCTCCTCATTGGCTCACTGGCTGGGATTGGCCATTGGCTCCCACTGCTGTCTCAGACAATGAGGAGAGAGAAAGAACTAGGACAGTCGAGGCTCTCATGCACAACGCTGGATCGAGAGGTGAGTATCAGGGGGGCTGTGGATGGAGCAGCACACAGCAGATTGTGAAGGCAGTAAAAAAAAATCTTCTAACTTCACAACCACTTTAATTCTGCTTTAAAAAAATCATGTTTTACATCAGGTTACACTCATACATGGGGTGTAGTATGTAACATGGTGGTTCTCCCCTGCAGCAGCTGTCACTTTTGAAATTGGCGTGGTTGTGGGGGGCTCACTGACATACATATGATTATTGGCTGAATGGGGACCATGTGACCAGTAGTGTTTTTCACAGCCCAAATCCCATCATAACTTTTTTTTTTTTTTTTTTTAAATAGCCTTTATGAGTCATCAATTAATTGCTGCTTTTTGTCACTTCTTGAGCTAAATTCACACAGTAATACCGCATGTGATACTTGGATCACATTACTCATTTCATCAAAACATTACATGCAATCATGAAAATCTCACTTCATTATCAGTTTATGTGGTATTTACCACAAAATAAGAAAACAGCACTAAATGCTGCATAAACTTTTTAAAAAAAACTTCCTGGCCTCCGAGTGAGATCAGCGAAAGCACACTAAGAATTTTTAACCACTTCAACACCGGGCCATTTTACCCCCTTCCTTCTCACACTTTGAATGACAAGTGCACGGTCATACAACACTGTACCTATATGATATTTTTATAATTTATTTCACAAAAATAGAGCTTTCTTTTGGTTGTGTTTAATTACCACTGAGGTTTTTTTTTTTGCTACATAATTTAAAAAAAAAGGGAAAAAATTCTGGGGAAAAACACATTTTTCTTTTATTTATAAAATTTTGCAAAAATATTACCTTTCTTCATAACTTTAGGCCAAAATATATTCTGCTACACTTCTTTGGTGAAAATAACCCAAATCAGTATATAATATTTAGTCTGTAGGAAAGCTAGAAAGTTCTAAAAGTCCATAAACTATGGGATAGATATCTGAAAATTGATCAATCCTGATGTACTGACCTTTCTAGAGGCCGTAAAATGCCAGGACAGTACAAATATCTGACAAATTGCCCCTTTTTGGAAACTAGACAGTCCAAGGTATTTAGTAAGAGGCATAGCAGGTTTTTTTAAGTTTAAATTCCAAACTTTTTGGAAAAATAAGGAAATTTTAAAAAAAATGTTTCACTTTTTTTTTTTTTTTACAAACTGTCACTAGTACAGTAACGCACCATCATATAATTTGCATGGCAGTGAGCAGGGATAATGACTGGCGACAGTATGTAAACCCCCCCCCCCCCACAAAATTCATTATTTTGTAATATATTTTTTCTTTTATAGTTTTTCTTTTTCACATTCTTTTACATACTGTGGCCAAAACAATACATTGTTACCCTAGTAACATTGTATTACTCTGGGGATTGCTTATAGCAGTGAATTTCACTGATATTAGCAAGCACTTTTACTGAATTAAATAGATTCCTTCATTCATTGTGTATTGTTGTAACTAGCTGTGATTGGTCACAGATAATCACATGGTACAGATGGGCTCTAATTGGCCCTGTCTCTACCATGTGATCACTGTGACCATTCACAGGTAGCAACACAATTGTACACAATGAATGGCATGAATCGTCACAGAATGAATGGTCATAGCGATCACATGGTACTGGTAGCAGGCTGGTACACTGATCAGTCATTCGCTATGTCCAGTGAACACAGTGGGTGACAGATTGTGCTGAAGAATGGTCTGCAAGACACGCGTCATATGACATCCTCCCAGAACAATAGGGCTCCTGCTTGGCCGTCATTTTACAATGGCCTGGGCAGGAAGCAGTTAAACTACGAAAACATTCTAAGACTAATGACACAGAGGCGATTCTGCCGTTAGTGACAAATTGGCAGGGGTAGAATTGCAAAAAAGGCTGCCTGTATTTCCCTATGGAATCGCAGTGAGACGTCACTCTGCCGCTGGCTCAAATGCTGAATCTCGATAGCTGGTCATAGGAGTGACATCTCACTTCTTCAGGTACTGAGGGAGCGATTCCACAGGTACAAAACAGGCAGCATCTTTGGGTGAATTCACACATACTATGGTGACAAGCATTTTACTGCATTGTAAAATACCTGTCACTGCAAGGGCGCACAGGAAACAACTGTTACCTATGTGTCCCATTCACACTGCAACACAGCCTAGGGCTAGGCTACAGCATGCTGCATTTTATCGCAGTACACCATGCCGAACCGCATAGCAATGTACAGCTCCTCAGAGAATCATGCTGCTGTACATTGCAATGAATGATGTGTATGTTCTGTACACTTCACAAAGTTTGTATAAAACAAAGGAGCCTTGTGATGTGCTGAATCCTGCACCACATTGCCCCCTACTGCAGCCAGGAATGGAGAGCTGCTGGAATGGTAAAGCGCTCTGCATTCCTGTGCAAATTCAGCCTTAGTGATCCTTCTGCTGATTTTGACAAGCTGTCAGTGTCAGGATCGCTCAGGGCACAGTCACCCGTGTGTGATCAGACTTGGTGTGCCTTCATTCACACACTGATCCCCTCTGGTGCAATGTTACAAGTTCTATGCATTCCGGAGCTAGTGCAGACTGCACCACATTGTTAGTTCCTACATTAGGAAAATATCTGTACCATGAGATAAATTATTTTTGTGATAAAGCTTTGTCATTATTTATCTCAGATTCAATCATTAGCTTCATGATTTGACTCTTAAATTATCACTTGCAATCATTGACGCATATAGGTCATGTGACACTAATATTGCAAACAATAATTGCTGGAGCCGGTTCACACCAGAATCTCACAGGACTGCCTGTGCGTTCACCTGCAGTGCAATTTTGCAGCCTGTTCATTTGAATGGCCTGAAATTGTACCCTAACGCACATGAAGTGGTACACACATTCGTTTGGAAAAATGCGCCGTACCAAATCACATGGTAAGCAGCTTAACGATATCTGGTGCCCACGTTTGGCATGCTGTTATGAATGTATTGGCAGTAGGAGACAAAGTCAGTGCGTTTTGAACACGATTGGGGAAACGCTCACAGAACGCACTTTTCCTGCACTGTTCTTGTGTAACGTGACCCAACAGAGAACAATGAAAGCTGGATCCTCCCTGATCTAGGAAATACATGGGATTTAGTTGCTCTGTCCTTTATCACCCCTGTATGTGTCACAGCCGGTCACCAGGACAGGAGGGGACAGTCAGGAAATACTGACAGACCTTCCAACACTTCCTTCCTGTCTACAGAGAAAACAAAAGCTGTGGGGGCAGGTCTAATTATACCAGCAGCTTGTTATATTAATCTGTCTGGTCTGACAGGGCATGCTGGTATCTGTAGTTCCACAGCAGCACCCAATCCACAGGTTACCTAGCAATGAGCACTAGGATAGGCACAAGGCAGCCACCCACATTGACCCAAAGGAGCACAAAACACCAAGAATAGCAGCTCTGCCCGATGCCTGGGATAGACATACAGGTACTCACTGCTGGGGGGCCACAGCGACTCTTAGGGGCCCCTCACTGCGTTTCTTCTTCATGCAGATTCACTGCTGCAGCCATGGACTTCAGGTGCTTCCGGGTCTTTGCAGTCACGTGATTCGCCTACCAAAACAGTCAGCGAGCGCCCCCTGGGTACCATCCAGAATACTGCATGCAGGCTGTGTTCTATGAAACTCAAAACCAAAAACGTAATATATTGCAGCTTACCAACCATTAGATAAAGTGACTGCACTGCATTCTTTTTTTTTTTTTTTTTTTTTTAATTTTTTTTCTTTGTTTTCACCTGCTGATTTGGCCAGTAACACATCTCCTGTATTAGTGTCCAGTCACACCTGTGCGATTTGCGAATTGCAATCGCAGCTAATGAATGTGAATGTCAGTGTCTTAACATGTGCGATTTGCTGCAGCACGATTTCTAAAGTAGTTCTTGCATGACTTTTTCTGCAGTTTTGTTGCGATTTCACATACATAGAATATAATGGAAATCGCACGGCAAATTGCAAGAAATCGTTGAAAATCTTCACGAGTAGCTTCAGAAATCGCACCTGAAATTGTGCTGAAATTGCACGCAAATCGCAGCGGTGTGACCAGTGACTTAGAGTGCCACCACTCTGGATAAAGGAGCACAGGGGGCACCTTTGGACAGCAGCATTGTTAAGCTTGGGGAAGAGGAGTGTTAAATGTACTAGCAGATTTAGATACAGTAAAAAATTGAAGCCAAACTCCAGCTCACACTTTTTAAGTAGTCACAGCAAGATTTTTTTTTTGTGGGATAAAGGTTTTATTTATTTATTTCAGGTACTTATATAGCGCCGTCAATTTGCGCAGCGCTTTACATATATATTGTACATTTACATCAGTCCCTAACCCTCAAGGGGTGTACAATCTAAGGTCCCTAACTCACATTCATACATACACATACTAGAGCCAATTTAGACAGGATCCAATTGCCTACCAGCATGTCTTTGAAGTGTCGGAGGAAACCGGAGTACCCGGAGGAAACCCACACAGGCACAAAGAGAACATGTAAACTCCAGGCAGGTGGTGCCATGGTTGGGATTCAAACCAAAGACCCTAGTACTGCCAGGCGGAAGTGCTAACCATTTAGCCACTGTGCTGCCCAATTTTAAATAAGTATAAAAAAAGCACACCTCCTGTATTACAGTGTCTATATGCACTAGCAGATTTATATACACTAAACTAATTAAAGCCAAACTCCAGGTAATACTTTTTATCCTGTATCAACAGGATAAAAATTTCTAACACGATTCTTGGGTCTTATTATTTTTTGTAATTGGTTGGGCGTAAATTCTAGTCCCAATTTTGATTCCCATTCCCTTACAAAGTAGAGGGTAGTGTGGGAGTGAGTGGACAATAAGCATTTATACATTTTGGAGAGTAGATGCTTGGAGTCTACTGGGTCTTTACACATAGATTCAAAGAAAGTTGATGAGTCATTTGAGTGTGCTTTAGGAAGCAGTTTCTGAAGGACGTCATGTAGCTGTCTATGGTGCCAGAAGTCCATGGGGTAGGTGTAGCAATCGTGCACACAGAGATGGACGCGATCATCCATTTTGCTCCAAACAACTCCATATTGTATCTCTCACTCCCAAATCAGTTTTCCTCATCCCCCTCCCTGTCTGTTGAGTGACATGTGGTCTGTTTGATGACAGAGATCACAGGCAGCAAACTCATTGGGAGGGCGTTATGGCTATAAACCTCCCTAGCTGGTTCCCCTCTGTCTAGGAAACTCTTGCTAGAGAAGGGCTTGTAAAGCCATAAACCAAGTCCTTCACTGAGTTTTAGATCGGCTAGTCCTTTGGTCACGAGTTTGGTGAGAAGGACTGGGGTCTGACGCCGTGATCGTCACAGTATGTCCCAAAGGAACCTCATAGTCTCTCTAAAGATATGTCGCCCCGTGGGTGCTAATTGCAAACAAGTAATATCTCCCTCTCTACCCCATGCGCTAAAGAAAGCAAGATCTTTCCCAGGGGGAAACCAGGTAAAGCCGTCTAGTGGAGCTAAAGGTGAGGTGGGGGGCGGGGGGGTGAGAGAACTCCCGTGTTGTTAATCTGATCCCAGATCCGCAATGTGTTCATAATAAGCAGGCTCGTCCACCTGGACAGTCCACAGCTGCTTGTGGGATCCAAGGGGCACCTGCCAAATTCATGCCGGCGTACCCTGATGGCATTTAATAACACCTTACCTCCTGCTAACGATGTGCTTTCTGCATGCGTGGTCAACCAATGCAAAGACTATTCTCTGTTTTATACATTGTATATATCTTTGAATTTAGAAATACCGTACTTATTATGTATTTTGACATTTCCCAGTTTACTTGCTTGCTAGGGGATTCTTGCTTGATAGGAATTCTTGCAAGCATGCAGTGAGCTCCACCAGACTGTCCAGATACAGTAGAGGGGCGGACTGACCATTTGGAAACTCGGGCACTGCCCGAGGGCCCGGGGTCAGTAGGGGGCCCCATGAGATGCCCCTGGTACATTTTTCATAGGCTTTTTTGAGTTTGGGCAAGGACACAGGGGCCCCATGATCCCATATTGCCCGGGGGCCCCATGAGTTTTCAGTCCACCCCTGATACAGTATATTGTCCCAAGGACTGATTTACTACCCTACTTCTTGATACTGCAGCCCGTGCCTTCCTTTCTTCCCAAGGTCGTTTTCATATTCCACCTTATTTAGGATATTGTTTTTCCCTTTATCAAGCTCCAGTTCGTTAAAGAGAGTTTTCACTCAATTGTTTGGATGTGGTTCAGTCTGCGTTAGTTTATCTCTCAGCCACCACATTTTTAAGGAGGACATTTTTTTTTTGGATACTGATGGATCCAGGAAGGGTTTGCCAGCTTCTCATTTCACCATCTCTAGATGGCCCAGACAGACTATTGTTCAGGCTTATGATCAAATGCATTATCTAGGTAAAAAAAAAAAAACAGTTCCCCCCTCCCTCAACACTTACAAGAGTTAGACAAAAAATGGAAACACTATATGATTTGCAGGTGTGAAAGTGACAACATGTTTCCTGTTGAAAGTGTAAATGATGTAACACTCTTTTGCTTCCGCTGTGTGATGAGACACCTAGTCAACAGGTGGGAAGCCTCACTTTCATCATTCACTTTGTGCGCTGCTGGTAATACGGAGTCGTGTCAGAGTTTACTGAGCTTCAGGATTGTAACCTGGAATATGTAACCTGGAATAAAAAAACATGGACTGCAAAAGTGATTACAGAGCTCAATCTCAGTCTTCCCGGGACTGAGATTGAGCTCTGAAGTCACCTTTTGCATCGGTTGTTTTCTTATTCTGGGTCACAATCCTGGGCAAAATCCTTTTGTTTCTTTCGGTCATTTGACCATGTTGACTATGCCTATGCTTATCAGACGTTTTCCCAGAAACTGCTGTCATAACCTTTGATACTGTACCTCGAAAAACAGCAAATAAATTGGCAACTTCAGTCACAGAGGCACCAGTTAAGCGCGTACCAACAATTTGCTGTATGTGAAGCTGCGTAAGCTCTGACATGACTCCGTATTACTAGCAGCGCACGCAGTGAATGATGAAAGCGAGGCTTCCCACCTGTTAGCTAGGTGTCTCGTCACACAGCAAAATTAAAAGAATGTTACATCACTTCCGCTTTCAACGCAAAACATGTTGTCACTATCACACCTACAAATCATGTAATGTTTCCATTTTTTTTGCCTAATCCCTGTACATGGGTCCTATATCAATCAAATCTTCTCTCCCCTCTCCATACACCTCACAAGCTTGGCTGAGAGTAGTGCTCAGGGGAGGACTGACAACTCATGGGGCCCCCGGGCTACAGGGGATCATAGGGCCCCTGTGTCCTTGCCCAAACTCAAAAAAGCCTATGAAAAAGGTACCAGGGGCTTCTCATGGGGCCCCCTACTGACCCCGGGCCCTCGGGCAGTGCCCGAGTTTCCAAATGGTCAATCCACACCTGATAGTGGTAGCTATTGGCTTCTGCTGCTGTCAGTTAAATCCTGTGAGGAGGAAGCATGGGGAGTGGCTGTGTGTGTCTATGGATGCAGGCAGCCCAGCTTACCAGTGAACCTGCATGTTTGCCCACATAACAAGCACATGGGGGCACACGGAGAAGGGGCAGAGCCAAGAATGCCTGTGTGGGACCCTGGGGGGGGGGGGTTACACAGAGCAGGTAAGTATAACATGGTGTTTAAAAACAAACAAACAAACAAACAAAAAATAGCTTCTACAACTTCTTTAGGGATTGGATTCAATCCATTCCAGCTAAGGTGGACCAGGTGGATATTTCTGCCTCACCTGATGCAAGCTTAGGGTTTAGGTCCTATGGGTGGCTCTTTGAACTGTAAGCAGTCCTTAGTTCTTGTTGTATATATTGGTCCTGGCAGCCTGTTGTTTGCTATATTGCCCACCTTTAGTTGGAGTGCATTTGAATGTCCTAAAGGTTTAAAACTTCCTGTGTTCCCTCAATGAAAGAGAAAGAAAATAGGATTTATGTACATAACATTAAATCACCACCACTGAAGGACAAGTGTCCAGCCCCTCCTTGTTTTTAATACTGCTTTGCTACAAAAGAAGCATGCTGTCAGTGTTAAGGATTAAACTCTGGGCTGTCCTACAGTATCCCATCCTCCTGTAGGTGGCATAATAACCCAAAGGTTTAACACTTCCTGTGATCCTTTAACCCCCTGGCGGTATTCCCGAGTGTATCTCAGGGTCAACTTTCAGTACCAGGAGTGGTAACCCCGAGCTACACTCGGGATTACCCTGCAGCGTTGCGCAGGGATTCCCTCCAGCACTTACCTTGTCCTGCGCTCCCGCAATGTCCCCCCTGCAGCATCCCCGGCCATGTCCTCCGGCCGATGCCAGCATCCGTCTTCCAGGTTCCGTTCCCTGCGAGCATCGGGATGTACGGGGACGGAACCGGCGGGAAATTCAAAAAGTTAAAAATGTGACATTCACTCAATACACTAAAATCACATAGTATACCATTACTGTATCAAACCATTTCACATACATTTTGTCCCGAGTGCTTTGTCCTGTGCCCTGCCTGCATTTTTACTGTTCTTTCTGCTTGGAAACTGAGAAATGTCCATGGTGTCCAAAAAGCTTCCCTTTAGGTCAAAAGCGGGTTTAGACCAGCTAGAGAACAGCGATAGTAAATTAGAACTACTTGCAGAATTGAGTGATAATGATTCGTGGGGAAATTCGTCATCAGACACTGAAAACGATTTTGTGACTAAGATCAGTGATGTGCGAACTTGGCGCTCTATTTCAAATTTCAGTGTTTTCGTTTTGATGACAATATTGAATTAAATGTATTATTATTATATTATTATATTTTATGATTATTTATTATATTATAATTTATGATTTTGTGTTTCAAATTTTATCATACTCGGGATGTTTACTAGACTCTTGTTTGGACAGATTTCAGTGAGTTATTCCTAAGAATAACAGGTCTACAAAAAAAAAAAAACATTTCCATGCCAAAAAATGTACCGCTTTGAGCACAGAAACACTGACATAATCAGACCGCTAGGGAGGTTAATGGCCTCCAAGAAAAGGATTGCACGGTAAGTACAAAATATATAAAATATATATAAAGTATACTTTAATGAATAAATTAGTTTTAAGATATTTGTATTTAATTTTCTGTTTGTTCCCCAGAATAGACTGCATACACTAGTGAACCTATTTTCCAGATCATTTGAGAAGGGCTCTTATCACAGTGCTTGTTCAGACACCTGCACATTCCAAAGGTGGAAACAGCCTGATGTATACTACACCATCTTCCTATTTTCCTGCATATTGTATCAGTGGGATTAAATAAACTCTACATTGCTGGTGTCAGTGGGTGCAAAATTAACTCTAAATGTTGATGTCGGTGAGAGTAACAGTAAGGATTGTTCAGTCGTTACCAGGGGCGGACTGACAACTCATGGGGCCCCCGGGCAATAGGGGATAATGGGGCCCCTGTGTCCTTGCCCAAACTCAAAAAAGCCTATGAAAGAGGTACCAGGGGCATCTCATGGGGCCCCCTACTGACCCCGGGCCCTCGGGCAGTGCCCGAGTTTCCAAATGGTCAGTCCGCCCCTGGTCGTTACTTACCTGAACACACTCTACCACACTGCTGCTCTGCTGATGCCGGGACTATACTGTGACTGTTGGGCAATAGATCACTCTGCTTGATAGTCACAGCTGTGGTGCGGCCTTTTCAACAGCCTCCTCACTACCACTCTGTAAAAAGCCAAGTGTCTAGATATGTGCGGTTCGTTTCGTTCTGAATCTAAATTCGGTCACAATTTTCATATTCAGAGATTTGGTTGTAACGAATTTAAACTAATCCGGAATAACAAAAGAAAATTTAATCCGAAGTTGGATTTGAATCGAATTCGAATGGAGCTCAAAATTGAAATGTAGACATATTGCTGACTATTGCTGATTTCCGTCAAAGATTATGTGTATTATTGTTAAAATATAGCCATCTTCTGAAATTCGAATTTTGAAAAAGAATATCATAGAATCAAACAGAACAGAATAGATAACAAAGGAATAGAATAGAAGATAGTAGAATAGAATAGAAAATAAAATAGAATAGAATAGAATATAAAGAAATGGAATAGAAAAGAATATAATAAAATAGAATAGAAAATAAAAGAATCGAGTAGAAAAGAATAGAGTAGAATAGAAAAGAAAAGACTAGATATAATACAGTAAAACAGAACAGAATATAATAGAATAAAATAGAATAGAACAAGGAAAAGAATCGAAAATAAAGGAATAGAATAAAATGGAGTAGAAAATAAAGGAATAGAATAGAATGGCATAGAAAAAAAATGTAATAAAATAGAATAGAAAATAAAAGGATAGTCCTCTCTCTCTCTCTCCCCCCTCCTTTTTTTTTATCTTTCTCTCTCTTTTCCCTTTCTTTTGCTGGGACGGTGCTTCCGACATGCTAGACTTAACATTTTCATACCTGACCTAGGATCACATTATCAATTAACGTACCTAAGTGTAATTTCTCCACATCCACCATTCTCAAAAATTTTCTCTAATGTCAATGATACCATGTTCTGGTCTATCATGAATCTACAGACGATATTGACAATAGGTTCTTATGAACATAGTTACTCAAAACCTCTTTATTTTTTGTCCTTCTAGATTCACATCCTCCTCTTAGTTCTCTAAGTTGTTGTTTGGGGTCTACCCCCTCATTCTTCTGTGTTCAACGTCCATGCCATGTTTTTTTTTTCTTTCTTTCTTTTTGTCTGACTTACTCTCGTTATAAGGCTAGATGCTTCTAGCAAACTGTTGTATCGATACCTGGGGCGGACTGACCATTTGGAAACTCGGGCACTGCCCGAGGGCCCAGGGTTAGTAGGGGGCCCCATGAGATGCCCCTGGTACCTTTTTCATAGGCTTTTTTGAGTTTGGGCAAGGACACAGGGGCACCATGATCACCTATTGCCCGGGGGCCCCATGAGTTGTCAGTCCGCCCCTGATCGATACAACCCATGCTTTTGTTTATGTTTATGTTTTTCTATGCTCAATAAATCTTTATTGGAAATAAAAGAAAAAAAGGATACAGCAGAAAAGAATAGAAAGAAAAGAATAGAATAGAGTAAAACAGAAAAGAACAGAATAAAATAGAAAATAAAATAATACAATATAAAGGATTGGAATAGAAAATAATAAAATAGAAAAAAAATAGAATAGAATAAAATATAAATAATACAGCCATCTTCCAAAATTCGAATACAGAATAGAATAGAAAGAATTATACCCCTCTTCCTGAAATTCCAATTTCGAATAGAATAGAACCAGCTATTCTTCACAATGAATTTGGATCAATTCAATTCAAATTCGATTAAATTCAAATTCACTGGAAAAATTTTAATCTGGTTGAAAACAAATGAATGAAACTAAATGAATTTTGTTACGAATTCAACGAAATGAAATAAGTAACTTAACAAATCGATCCGAAACAAAACTAATTTTTTTCTTCTACACATGTCTAAAAATGTCCTAGATCCTATGGGAGCAGCCACTGGATCTAGGGCTTTTTAGGACTCTTTCTATCTATGTATACAGTGAGTCTCTACACAACTATACCCAGAAAAACACTGTAATATTTGTGCTATGTCCCTTAAAAAAAAAGTGCCAGTTCTTCAAGCTTTAAAATGTATAATATCATTTCTCACCTGTGACAGATTCACTGTGGAAGTTCAATGGTCAGGAACACAGAGAATTCTCTTTCCATGTTCTTGTCCTTGCACCTCACCTTTAGATCCTTTCCAGACTCAGTGAGCTGTGTGAATTTGTCTGAAAGGGAGGAGTGGTTGAGGAGTAGCAGCCACCCGCCGCTCTGTCTTCTACATCAAGAATACCTGCCAGGAGCCAGGTACAGTTTGACCTCTGGGGCACAAGGCAGCTGACTGCCAAGCACCTGGATCCTGCAGAACAGTGTCCACAATTTCACAACTGTCCATAGGACACCCTTCTACTCATTATTATTATTATACAGGATTTATATAGTGCCAACAGTTTGTGCAGCGCTTTACAATATAATGGGAGACAATACAGCAACAATACAGTTCAATACAAGAGGGATAGGAGGGCCCTGCTCCTTGGAGCTTACAATCTACTCATGCTAATAGCATATAGCACAGAGTATAGCAGTCAGAAGTATTTCATTTACACAGTACGTTATCCTGACCACTGCAATCTGTATGCTGCACCATATGTTGCATACTGACCACTACAGTTTGTATATTGGGCAATCCTGTTCATTGTGATGTATGTTGCACACTCCTAACTGCTGTACTTCCAGCATACAGAATGGTCAAGATAATGTAAAGTACAAAATGCAGTGGTCAGGAGCAGGTAATGTACACAGTGCATTCCCTGCAATTTCCCATCCACCATTCACCTCTGCACTCATTGTTCATGACCACCTCTGCACCATGTGCACCCCTATCTATCGCTCACCTTTGCAACCATTGTTCACCACTCTCCTCGGGGACCTACTTCTACGGCATGCCTCTGCACACCCAATCCACTGCTCACCTCTGTACATTTATCAACCCTCATCTACCACTCACCTCTGTAATTCTTGTTTACAGCTACCCTCTGAAACCCTTGGTCACCACTCACTTCTTAACCCCTCTTTCACAACTGCTCACCTCTGCATCTCGCTTCTACCAACGATTGACTTGGCACCCTTTTTCACATCTGCAAACCTCTGCACATTTTCTCACCTCATGTACAGCAGCCTATTACCATGCTTGTGACCCTTTCCCCAACGTTTATGCCTCTAGTGCATTAGTGTGAGCTCAGTGAAGCTGCCTGGCAGAGGAGGTGGCTACCCGCCACTCTATCTTTGAAAATGCCCATCAGGGGGCAGATACTGTAGAACTCCCAGGGCACAAGGCAGAAAACGTTTGTGCTTTTGGATCCTGTGGGACCCTTGGCAACTATGTTCTTTTTTTTTTCTCTATTTCGCTATTTGGAACACAAGACACAGGTGGGTACATGACAGATAAGCATGAAATACAGTTCTTGAGGTTCAACTGCAATACATCCATAACGAAAATACCTACAACCATTGTAATATTATGCATGAACATAGAAGATGTATCCAAGAAATCAATATAACAGATGTAATAATAATATCCGCTACATCATAGAATGTCAAAGGCCAAAATCCTGAGAAATATCAGAGTCATGACCAAGATACATGAAGACCACCTGATACAACCTGAGGTATGTTAGAGTCATGACCAAGATACATGAGGATCACACCTGATACATCCTGAGAAATGTCAAAGTAATGACCGAGATACATGAAGACTACACCTGATACATCCTGAGGAACGTCGGAGTCATAACAAAGATACATGAAGTCCACACCTGGTACATCCTGAGGTATGTCAGAGTCATGACCGAGATACATGAAGACCACACCTGATACATCCTGAGGTATGTCAGAGTCATGACCGAGATACATGAAGACCACACCTGATACATCCTGAGGTATGTCAGAGTCATGACCGAGATACATGAAGACTAGAGATGAGCAAATCGAACTTGGCGAAGTGGAATTCGTTTCGAAGATTAGGAAAAATTCGATTCGCGCCGAATCCGAAAATTAGCAGACTTCGGATGAGCGAATCGAAATTTTCCAAAAATGGCGGCAACATGTGTGGCGACGGAGCGGGGATCTCTGGGAAGGCGCGCAGACAAGGCGCGCTGACCCATAATGCATTCATTCATGACATGTGATCGCATTAGCCAATCAGCAGCCAGCCAGCCAGCACTGTGTAATGGTCGAGCTATAAATTGCGGCCATCTTAGAATTCTCCATTAGCCTCCGGTCATTCAAGAGAGACAGACCTCTCAGTATTAGGGACAGAGTTAGGGCCAAAGAGACTTTAGGGCCACAGAATCGTTACTTAGGGACACAGAATTGTTACTCAGGGACACAGAATTCTTACTCAGGGACACAGAACTGTTACTCAGGGACACAGAATTGTTACTCAGGGACAGACACAGAATTGTTACTGAGGGACACAGAATTGTTACTGAGGGACACAGAATTGTTACTGAGGGACACAGAATTGTTACTCAGGGACACAGAACTGTTACTCAGGGACACAGAACTGTTACTCAGGGACAGACACAGAATTGTTACTGAGGGACACAGAATTGTTACTGAGGGACACAGAATTGTTACTGAGGGACACAGAATTGTTACTCAGGGACAGACACAGAATTGTTACCGAGGGACACAGAATTGTTACTGAGGGACACAGAATTGTTACTGAGGGACACAGAATTGTTACTCAGGGACACAGAATTGTTACTCAGGGACACAGAATTGTTACTCAGGGACACAGAACTGTTACTCAGGGACACAGAATTGTTACTCAGGGACACAGAACTGTTACTCAGGGACACAGAATTGTTACTCAGGGACAGACACAGAATTGTTACTGAGGGACACAGAATTGTTACTGAGGGACACAGAATTGTTACTCAGGGACACAGAATTGTTACTCAGGGACACAGAACTGTTACTCAGGGACACAGAATTGTTACTCAGAGACACAGAACTGTTACTCAGGGACACAGAATTGTTACTCAGGGACAGACACAGAATTGTTACTGAGGGACACAGAATTGTTACTGAGGGACACAGAATTGTTACTCAGGGACAGACACAGAATTGTTACTGAGGGACACAGAATTGTTACTCAGGGACACAGAATTGTTACTCAGGGACAGACACAGAATTGTTACTCAGGGACACAGAATTGTTACTCAGGGACACAGAATCGTTGAATTAAAGAGTATGTCAGACAACACACAGAGGAGTGGCAGAGGAGGCAATGTTTCAGGAGCGAGCAGACGTGGCAGCAGAGGAAGGGGTCGAGGCAGCACTAGTCGCAGCCAGAGGCCAGTGCTCCCGGTGTCATCCAGCGGTCGTGTCTCCACCGACAACCCTGCCGTCATCGATTGGTTGGCTTGGTCGTCTTCCTCTTCCCAGGTCACCTCTGACACCTACAGCCAACGGTCGGTGGGTACGTCAGACACAACCGTTAGTTGGCATGGCCCGGGAGCAAGCCCACTGAAATCACGTGTCCTCTACCTGCCCCTGTCCTTTGGTGTTCCCTCACCAAGCGAAGTATCGCATGCTGTGGGCTCAGCCCCACTGTACAGTGAGGAAGAGCTAACAGAGGGCGGTCAGGAACGGGGGGAGACATCCGCCTCTTCAGCAGCCAGGCGAAGAAGTACTGGCGAGGAGAGTGGCTCGGTAGCCGGTCTAGAGACAGGTCTGTCTCCTGACCCACACGCAGCCGAGGGGGCTAGTAGTGAGGCGGAGACCCTAATTGATGATGATGAGGCTGATCGCACTTGGCAGCCTCGTCGTCATCAGGCTATTGCTTCCGCATCATCAGGAGAAGAGGGTGCCAGCTTGGCAGCGAGCAAAACAGTCGGTGGGTTGCCCAGGAGGCAGCAGGGTCGCAGCAGTGTCAGTGGAGGCAAACGGCCACGGAGTAGAGCACCAGCTCCACTGCAGCCTACCACCACGGCCAGTAGTGGTGCCGGTGTGCACGGAGGAAGTAGCAGTCAGCCAGTGAGGAGTAGCGGGGGCAAAGTTTCCTACTCGGCGGTGTGGCAATTTTTCGTCAAGCCGCCCGAGGAAGTAAACGTAGCCGTATGTCGACTATGTGGCCAGAAAGTCAAGCGTGGCCAGGGGGCCCATGTCTCCATCGCCACACTCTGCCATGTGCCATTTTCAGGTCTCCTCACACTGCTGGTGGGTTCCATTTTGTCATAGGGTGCTGGCAGATTACGGGCCTCCCATTGCTGCTGCCAGGCCCGTAATCTGTCATGGGCCCCTGTACCGCCTCCTCATGCTGCTGCCAGGCCCGTAATCTGTCATGGGTCCCTGTACGGCCTCCCATTGCTGCTGTCTCCATCGCCACACTCTGCCATGTGCCACTTTCAGGTCTCCTCACACTGCTGGTGGGTTCCATTTTGTCATAGGGTGCTGGCAGATTACGGGCCTCCCATTGCTGCTGCCAGGCCCGTAATCTGCCATGGGCCCCTGTACCGCCTCCTCATGCTGCTGCCAGGCCCGTAATCTGTCATGGGTCCCTGTACGGCCTCCCATTGCTGCTGTCTCCATCGCCACACTCTGCCATGTGCCACTTTCAGGTCTCCTCACACTGCTGGTGGGTTCCATTTTGTCATAGGGTGCTGGCAGATTACGGGCCTCCCATTGCTGCTGCCAGGCCCGTAATCTGCCATGGGCCCCTGTACCGCCTCCTCATGCTGCTGCCAGGTCCAGAGTGTGTCATGGGTCCCTGTACGGCCTCCCATTGCTGCTGTCTCCATCGCCACACTCTGCCATGTGCCACTTTCAGGTCTCCTCACACTGCTGGTGGGTTCCATTTTGTCATAGGGTGCTGGCAGATTACGGGCCTCCCATTGCTGCTGCCAGGCCCGTAATCTGCCATGGGCCCCTGTACCGCCTCCTCATGCTGCTGCCAGGTCCAGAGTGTCTCATGGGTCCCTGTACGGCCTCCCATTGCTGCTGTCTCCATCGCCACACTCTGCCATGTGCCACTTTCAGGTCTCCTCACACTGCTGGTGGGTTCCATTTTGTCATAGGGTGCTGGCAGATTACGGGCCTCCCATTGCTGCTGCCAGGCCCGTAATCTGTCATGGGCCCCTGTACCGCCTCCTCATGCTGCTGCCAGGCCCGTAATCTGTCATGGGTCCCTGTACGGCCTCCCATTGCTGCTGTCTCCATCGCCACACTCTGCCATGTGCCACTTTCAGGTCTCCTCACACTGCTGGTGGGTTCCATTTTGTCATAGGGTGCTGGCAGATTACGGGCCTCCCATTGCTGCTGCCAGGCCCGTAATCTGCCATGGGCCCCTGTACCGCCTCCTCATGCTGCTGCCAGGTCCAGAGTGTGTCATGGGTCCCTGTACGGCCTCCCATTGCTGCTGTCTCAATCGCCACACTCTGCCATGTGCCACTTTCAGGTCTCCTCACACTGCTGGTGGGTTTCATTTTGTCATAGGGTGCTGGCAGATTACGGGCCTCCCATTGCTGCTGCCAGGCCCGTAATCTGTCATGGGCCCCTGTACCGCCTCCTCATGCTGCTGCCAGGCCCGTAATCTGTCATGGGTCCCTGTACGGCCTCCCATTGCTGCTGTCTCCATTGCCACACTCTGCCATGTGCCACTTTCAGGTCTCCTCACACTGCTGGTGGGTTCCATTTTGTCATAGGGTGCTGGCAGATTACGGGCCTCCCATTGCTGCTGCCAGGCCCGTAATCTGTCATGGGCCCCTGTACCGCCTCCTCATGCTGCTGCCAGGCCCGTAATCTGTCATGGGTCCCTGTACGGCCTCCCATTGCTGCTGTCTCCATCGCCACACTCTGCCATGTGCCACTTTCAGGTCTCCTCACACTGCTGGTGGGTTCCATTTTGTCATAGGGTGCTGGCAGATTACGGGCCTCCCATTGCTGCTGCCAGGCCCGTAATCTGCCATGGGCCCCTGTACCGCCTCCTCATGCTGCTGCCAGGTCCAGAGTGTGTCATGGGTCCCTGTACGGCCTCCCATTGCTGCTGTCTCCATCGCCACACTCTGCCATGTGCCACTTTCAGGTCTCCTCACACTGCTGGTGGGTTTCATTTTGTCATAGGGTGCTGGCAGATTACGGGCCTCCCATTGCTGCTGCCAGGCCCGTAATCTGTCATGGGCCCCTGTACCGCCTCCTCATGCTGCTGCCAGGCCCGTAATCTGTCATGGGTCCCTGTACGGCCTCCCATTGCTGCTGTCTCCATTGCCACACTCTGCCATGTGCCACTTTCAGGTCTCCTCACACTGCTGGTGGGTTCCATTTTGTCATAGGGTGCTGGCAGATTACGGGCCTCCCATTGCTGCTGCCAGGCCCGTAATCTGCCATGGGCCCCTGTACCGCCTCCTCATGCTGCTGCCAGGTCCAGAGTGTGTCATGGGTCCCTGTACGGCCTCCCATTGCTGCTGTCTCCATCGTCACACTCTGCCATGTGCCACTTTCAGGTCTCCTCACACTGCTGGTGGGTTCCATTTTGTCATAGGGTGCTGTATGGCCTCCCATTGCTGCTGCCTCCACCGCCACACTGTGGCTCCACACTCTGGTTTTGGCCCCGTGACTGCCCAAATGAGTGAAGTGTGCGGTGATTCTAAGATCGACGGCACTCATCTGCATGTCATACTGACTGACAGTATTATTTCTCTTCCCCAGCAGACTCCAAGGGCATTTAAATTAAAGGTACAGTGTTCTGCACTAATATAAAGGCTCTCTGAAGCCTAGAAACACCCTTTTTATAAGTTAAATTCGCAGCGAATATATTCGACTCGAATCAAATTTATTCCTCGAATCAGCCGAATCGAATTTTTGAATACTTCGCTCATCTCTAATGAAGACCACACCTGGATGGTGACTTTTAGATAGACAGTATAAAACCTGTATCATAGAAGAAAAAGGAGGGAAATAATTAGACCCCACTGACACTAGCAGAAATTAGCATCCCCGGCCATGGTTTTGAAGCACAATTTACATAAACCTCTGCCTGTCACGTATAGGGCAGCCCATTCGCTTCAATAGCCTGCTCTATGTGAGTTTGTCACCCAAAAGAATCTCCTGCTCCTTTTTAGGTAACAAGCTTCACGCAATTCTTAAACGTGCATTTCACTGCAAGTTCTGCTCAGAATCCTGTCAATTCTGACTGCGATTCCAAATTCCCTAATGTTAACAGGGCCTATGGAGTAAAAAGACCAAACAGCAGAGCCAACTCTACTAAAGAAGAAGTCAACAACTATGGAGGCTATTACAAAAACTGGAAGTGCAAAATCTGGTGCACTGGATAAAAACCAGTTTCCAGGTTATATTGCCAATTGAACAAACTGAAGTTAGAAGCTGATTGCTTTCTATGCAGAACTCCACCAGATTTGTGCCCCCCAGGTTTAGCAAATCTCCCCTTATGTTTCTAGGTGCCCCCTTCCCCAGCTGCACCCACTCCAGCACATCTCCGGAGTCTGAAGCCTCTCCTGCCCTGTTCAGACCCCACCTCTGTGTCTTATCCTTTATCTTACCAACTATTTAGCAGATCTGTGGGTACCATGTCTGATATGAATACTACCACTTAAAGAAGCACCTCCAAATAAGTGTATGAAGAATTATCATATGTTTTGCTACACGTTTTAGTCACATCAATAATTTCTTCATGGGAAACATTTGAATCTCTTTAATAATAATGGTAAGTATTTGATTGATATTATACATTGATAGACTTTGACTTATTTCACGCCATGAGAATTTAAGCAACCACTAGTACATATAGAATGACAATAGATGTGGAACTGGATGTGAAAATATTATTTGAGTTGATTACACACTGTTACAATTGGCAGTCAACCACAGATGCTTTATTGACAAGCAGAAACATAGAATATTGATTAGGGCAAAGTACATGTAGCTGCATCAGCCAATCAGAATTAGTTTCAGTGATCTGCCTCTAGTAGAGTGAGATCATATTGGATTGCTGTAGGCAACTCCCAATATATGGGTGTATATATATATGTATGTTTGTATGTATATATATATATATATATCTATATATATATATATATATATATATATATATATATATATATACATATACACACACATATATATATATATAAATATATATATGTGTGTGTGTGTATATATATATATATATATATATATATATATACACACACACACATATATATATATAATTATTATTATACAGGATTTATATAGCGCCAACAGTTTGCTCAGTGCTTTACAATATAACGGGAGACAATACAGCAACAATATAGTTCAATACAAGAGGGATAGGAGGGCCCTGCTCCTTGGAGCTTACAATCTAGGATATATATATATATATATATATATATATATATCAACACACATATATGTAAAAAATGGTGATCCAAAGAATCTAATATGAAACAAAATCAGACTGTGTATGACCCCCACACACACACACATATATATATATATATATATATATATATATATATATATGGGTCATACACAGTCTGATTTTGTTTTATATTAGATTCTTTGGATCACCATTTTTTAAAACTATAATAGTGCAAGAACCTACCTACATATTACAAAAAAATTAAATCCAATCAGACAGACCATCACACAGATAAAGTTTAACTAATATCTAAATGTGCATGGCCATCATTAAACCTGTTGGATCAATAAAATTTACTGACAAGTGTATAGTTGTGCAAGGTCTACGTATACACGTTATACAAATAATTTCCAATCAGGTAGAACCTCACACTGCACAACTATTGACAAAATTTCATGATCTGACAAATAAAGCTGGAACAATATCTGATTGTGTTTGCTCCTTAAAGTTCTTATGAATTTGCGAGTGGATTTGATCAGGAGGGGAAACACAGGGAGCAACATTCCTGGCATATGTCCAGACAGTCAGAGGAGCGGCAGCCCTCATCCAATATGGTGCAGTCGGGGTCACAGGGCAACAGCCTGGAGCAGCATAACCCATCAGGACACAGACATCGACAGAGAATCCCATCATTGCACAGGCCACAGCTGACACATCCAAGGACACTGGAGCACAGGATGGAGAGCTCACAGAAAAGGCCAGCCAAGAGGCAGCGGGCACACCTGTCTATAGAGAAAAATGTCAGTGCAAAAGTGTGAAAAGTCGCACATTCTGTCAGCACCTGTACTTGGACATTTAGGCCTTATGCATACAAGGCGTCTGGAAGGGCCCCTCTGAACGCCAGAACTGGTGGCAGGAAAATGCAGCATAACAGCTAAAAGTCACGTATTGCACGTATAGCATTTGAACATAAATGCATTCTACTGGCTAATATAATGACTTTATTCTGGGCATTGGAATGCATTTATTCTGGACACTGGAATGCATTTATGCACATACATTTTACGAGCATAGTGTTTAAATGTGTTTACACGTGCTTAACCACTTCCAGTCCGGACACTTTTACCCCCTTCCTGACCAGGGCAATTTTCAGCTTTCAGCGCTATCACACTTTGAATGGCAATTGCGCAGTCATGCAACACTGTACATATGAATTTTTTACCATTGTTTTGAGACAGATAAAACTTTATTTTGGTGGTATTTATTCACCGCTGGGATTTTTATTTTTTTTTGCTATGTAAATGAAAATGTCCAAAAATTTTGAAAAAAAGTGTTTTTCTTATAAAATTTTGCAAATAAAAAATATTTCATCATAAATCTTGGCCAAAATTTATTCCATTATCTTTTTAGTAAAAAAAAATAAAATAATAAGCCAAATTAGTTTATAACCAAAAATTATAATTTTTAAACTTTTGTTTTTACATTTTTATTTTTTTTATATATTATTTATTTTTTATTTTTTACATATTGTTACCCTAGCAGTACAGTGTCACCATGGTGACACTGTACTCCTTTTGGGGGGTGATGAAGATTTTTTTTTTACACTGATTGCTTTTACACCCATATAGGATGTAAAAGCAATCATTTCTTTCTCTCTGTCTGCATTCTTGCAGCAATTGAGAACTACTGAGTGAGCTGTGATTGGTCACAGCTTGTCACATGGTACAAGGCTGTTGTGAATGGCCTTGTACCATGTGGCCTCTGTGATCATTCACAGATTTCACACGTAGTAAGCAATGATGTCAGAAGTGACATCTTGCTTACTACTTTGCATGTGATCACTGATTGGCCAATCAGTGATCACATGATCGGGACCTCGTACAGAGGTCCCATCCGACGATCGGTGTTTCACTGTGTCCGAAGGACACAGCGGGCACCGGACCGCGGTGCTGCACGCTCCCGGAGAGCGCACACAAGCAGGGTGCGGGGAGGCCGTTTATAAACGGCCACCCGACCTTGCAGTGCCACCGCCCGGCCGTTTATATACAACGGCTGGTCGGGAAGTGGTTAAGGGCATTAGCGTGATTTTTTTTTCTGCTGAATGCTCATTTCAAGAATGCGCCTTTGGTGTTTCGTTTTTTTTTTAGTCCGTAAATGCTCCTCTTCTAATATGACTATAAACGTCTATGTGTGCATTGACACTAATGCAGGCCATACATGGGTCGAATTCCAAACACGAAAAAACGAATTCTTAGAAAATAGGAAATTTAGTGCGATTTGTAATGCGATGGCGCCACCATTGATTTCGAAATTCGACCAACCAAGCCTTCAATTTCTGCTCGTGTTGCTACAGAAAAGAATTTTAGTAGCCACAAATTTTCTTTTCTTTCCAGGTCACAGCTTTATATTTCTTGCACGATTCTCCCATCATTGATTCAAAATTCGTTCATTTTACAAAAAATTTCCAACATGCCCGATCGCTTAAATTCGATGGTCACACGAAAATCGGCCATTTCTTTGATCCGCTAATGGTGCGAAATTCAAATGGAAATTCTTAGAAAAGATTTTCAAAAGAAAATTCTTCCGGAATTCGACCCGTTTATGGCTGGCTTTAGTGGGCCACAGCATCGGCCAATTTTCGAGCGACCATCGAATTTGAATGATCAGGCATGTTGGACATTTTTTGAAAAACAAACAAATTTCTAATGCAGGCCATGCATGGGTCAAATTCCAAATGAATTTTCTTTAGAAAATTGGAAATTTTGTGCATTTTGTAATGCGATGGCACCACCATTGATTTCGAAATTCAACCAACCAAGTATTTAATTTCTCCTCATGTTGCTACAAAAAAGAAGTTTTGCGGCCAATAATTTTCTTTTCTTTCCAGGTCACACCTTTATATTTCTAGCACAATTCTCCCATCATTGATTGGAAATTCGTTCGTTTTACAAAAAAATTCCAACATGCCTGATCGCTCATATTCGATGGTCACACGAAAATCGTCCGTTTCTGTGACCCACTAATGGTGCGAAATTCAAACAAAAATTCTTAGTAAAGATTTTCGAAAAAAAAAATTTCAGAATTCGACCCATGTATGGCCGGCTTTAGGCGGAAATTTACTAAAACTGGAGAATGCAAAATCTGGTGCAGCTCTGCAAAAAAATCAGCTTCCAGGTTTTGCTGTCAAAGCTTAACTGAACAAACTGAAGTTAGAAGCTTATTGGCTACCATGCACAGCTGCCCCAGATTTTGGGTCCACCAGTTCTCCTTCACAGGCATACATAGAGGTGCTTTTACAGGCTGAAAAATAAATGTTTAATGCCTGTAACAGCGTAATTTTTTTAGCTCTGTGTGCATGAGCCCTTAACCAGGATGCCTGCTTCAAAGCAGAGGTAGAAACTCATCCATGTGTGTATGCATTCTCTGTCAGACCCTTGAAAAGCAAAACTTCATAATAATATGGGGGTTAATTTATTAAGAAAGTAGGCAAATTAAATACTCATACTGCAAGGTTAATAACAATAAAAAATGAACTGGTGTTCACTTTGAATAATCAATAATGTGGGAGGAAGATTAGAATACGGAACATTGTTATCCATACTTACCGTAATTTTCTTTACCTGGCCTATCCTCACATCAGCACACAATGGGTTAATAGTCCATCAGTAAACCCCGGGGCCACCTCCAAAAGCTAAAATAACAGACTCCCCCAGGCTCTCAGTGTTCCATAACTAGATAGCAACAGGCCACCAAGGAGGGAAGAGTTGTGCTGATGTGAAGATAGGCCAGGAAAGGAAAATTACGGTAAGTATGGATAACAATATTCCGTATTCCTGGCACACCTCACATCAGCACACAATGAGAATTAACTAGCAATGAATGGGCGGGAAGGAAGAAGGAATACCCATCCAAAAAGATATGCTCTGCACAAAAGAAACTTTGATTAACTTTTTAGTAAGGCTGCTGAGAGTACAGATATCCCAAATTTTGTGGATGTTGCTGCCTGTCCAGGCTGCCTATAGTGGTGCGCGAAGGTCTTACAGGAACTCCAACTGGGTGTCCTTAAGATGTCCTCCAGGAGAACCTTGTCGAATGCTGTCCAGAAATCCGCCATCCCTCATGTTGACTGTACCCACACTACTTTAGGAGGAGCCAGGCGTTGATTCTTGTAAGCTATGGTGATAGCTTTCGACACCCAGGTGGAAATAATCCTTGAGGTTGCTGCCTCACCTTTTTGGACCAATCAGGAGGATAAAAAGGTTATTCACTTTCCTGATAGAAGCTGATCTTTGTAAATATATACTTAAGTTCACCAAGTCAGAAGTTGCCTGGGTGTGAAGGTGAAAGAGCCTGCTCAAAACTTGAAAGGATTACCTCCCAATTCTCATGGAAGCTAGAGGCAACCTTTGGCCTGAGACTTCAAACAGGTCGAAGAATAGATTTCTGTGGGAAGATTATACAATAAGGTTCCTTGCAGGACAGGGAAGCCAACTCCGATACACTCCTGCTGAGACTATGGCGATCAGGAACACCAACTTTAAGTGTCAAACCATAAGAGGCAGGAGTCTGATGGCACAAAAGGAGGTTGCATGAGAGACTTGAGAACTAGGCCAAGATCCCAGGATGGTATAAGGGGTCTCTTTGGTGGTCTTATACGAATTGCTGCCTGCAGGAAACGTTTTCTCAGAGGCTATTAAGCCCATCTATAACTAGTCAGGGACAACAAGGCAGAGACCTGTACTCTAATTCAGTTATATAACAATATCATATCCAAGGATGACTGATGAAAATCTATTAGGTTGGGTACAGATGGAATCTCAGGCGAGAAGTGTTTGCGAATTCTACGAATTTCCTCCATGTACGTTCATATGAGAGATTGGTAGACGTACTACTGACTCTCATTAGTGTCTGCCCCACCTGGGAGGAGAGTCCCTGAGCCTTCAACCAGGCCAGTTCAGCAGCCACACCTTTAGGCATACCCTTGCTGATTGGGGTATTGCCACTGGTTCTGGACCAGAAGATCTCAATTGACTGGAAACACTATTGGGGGTGCTGATAGCATCTGCATGATGAGGGGATACCGTGGCCTCCTCGGCCACTGGGGTGCTCTAGATACTTGTATCAGCTTAGAGAATTTCACAAGGAAGGTGGCCTGGAGCGACCAAAAAGGAAGTTCACTGGGAGCCTAGGGGGAGCGTCTTTTATTTTAGCTATTGGAGATGGTTCTGGGGTTTACCGATGGAGGGTTAACCCATTATGTGCTAACGTAAGGTGATCCAGGAAAAATTTCTCTTTCATACATTGACAGAAATAGCTCTCTCAAGTCTTCACAGGTGAGACGTACTGCTAACAGTTTTAAAGAATTGAGTGAGCTCTGTCTATAAACTGTAACGCGAATTTGACAGATACCCGCTCCCATTTCTGGTGTCCTCCCTCCTTTCCTGTAGCCTTTTGGGACACGTGACAGGTCCCAGAAGACTACAGGACCATTCACAAAGCGCAGCGCAACTCACGCATGCGCAGTGGGTACCCAGCTGTGAAGCAGCAAGCTATCACAGCCGGGTACCCACACTGAAGATGGAATCCAGGACGGCTGGTCCTGGATTCCTGAGGATGGAATCCAGAACGGGCTGCGGGGGACACACCACGGGACCGAGGGACAGGTAAGTGGCTGTTTTTTAATAGTCAGCAGCTACAGTTTTTGTAGCTGCTGACTTTTATTTTTTCACCGGTGAGTGGAACTCCGCTTTAATGGTTGAACTGGATGGACTTTTGTCTTTTATCAGCCAACTAACTATGTAACATTTTATTTGAAAACTACTTTTTTTTGATTGTTAGGTTGCTTAAATTACATCATATGCAGATCAAAGCTTACCCCTTTTTAGGAGTGAAACAAGTAGTAAATACAAAATAACAGTAATGTTACATTATATTTCTCAACTGAGTTTCTGAACAGTGTTCCCAACAAAAGCATTAAACAGCAAGTCCTGGCTGTCATTTTGACAACAGGGAATTGCTGGTAAGAGCAGAGGTGGCAGCAGCAGCAGGGGGCGAAGGATCAGACGTGCTATGTATGCCCAGTGTACAGTGTTGATTAAGTACTTTTTGGGTATACACAGCTCACTTAATTTCCACAAGCTGTTATGCCAATTCCATTGTGTGCACAGCAGGTATTTATGGCCATCATGTTTAGCCTGTCACCCTGTTCAGACAGGAGAATTTTTTTTAAGGCAGATCTAAAGTCAAATAATGACATTAGCTTTGCATGTTCCCTTGGCCTGGTCAGGAATTACCAGCATCCCAGACAGTATATACAGTATTTAAATAGGCAGGAAACAGAATAAACAATGAGACATAGCAATATGCTGTTTTTTGTTATTTATTTTTGCATTTTTTTACAGGCTCAAAAAAAGTAACCTGGGTGGACAAACCTTACGGGCTTGAGGCAGATAGGAAATTTAGTGATTAGTCAGTGATAGCACAGCTCGGAGACTTCCATGGCAAGTTCCAAGCACTCAGTTGTATGATGACACAGATCCAGAAACTGACAGTCTAGGTTGTTACAAGATGGAGCACAGCAGCAGATGTCATAGAGGTCGGGGAGGCAAGTGAAGGAGCAGAGGCAACGCAGGCTGGAACAACAGGTGCCCGGAATGAGAAGGAGACAGTCTGAGAAGTGGCAGAAGAGGCATGCGAGAAGCAGAGAGGCTGAAAGATCGGACACTGTTGGAGAGAGAGTAAATGATTAAATAAGCAGTTCTAGAAGGCAGACAGTCGGTTAAATATACAGGTGAAACATTTAACAGGCACAGAGTTGCAAAACAGTGGCTAAGTGGTTAGTACTTCCGCCTGGTACTACTAGGGTCCTTGGTTCAAATCCCAACCATGGCACCACCTGCCTGGAGTTTGAATGTTCTCCCTATGCCTGCGTGGGTTTCCTCCAGGTACTCTGGTTTCCTCCCACACTCCAAAGACATGCTGGTAGGTTAATTGGCTCCTGTCTAAATTGACCCTAGTATGTGTATGTATGAATGTAAATTAGTGTCAGGAATGGACTTGCCAATAGTGGTGGGACTCACCTGCCTTGTGGGTTGCAGTACCAGGGCTGGCCAGCGGGTGCTCTCAACAACCAGAGGTTCACTTTGGCAATTAGCCATCACCTGGGGCTGATTGCAGGTGTATTTAAGGGATGGCCAGACCTGCAGTCTGGGCCTTGGTGTGTGTTTTTCCATGGGCCCCTGTATCTTGTAACCTGCGTTCCTGTTTCTGCCTCTGCCTCTGCCTGACTTGTTGCCGACCCTGCCTGATCCTGACCTCTGCTGACTTCTCCTGTTTTGATCCCTGGCTTGTGACCCTGACCATTCTCTCCGCCTGCTCCTCCTGTACCTACCTGCCCGATAGTTATCGACCCGGCCTGCCTGATTACGTTGTGCTCTATATGTGTATGTACCTGTGTATCTGTATCAGTTTAGGTTTGGGTTTGTTTCACCTTGTTGTATGTATTTGTGTTAGCTTGGGGTTTGGTGCACTGCGTTTATGTTTGTATTGTTAGTCTTTAATAAATTGTCTTATTTATACCATATCTGAAGCTTGCGTTTCCCTGTGTCAGTCCACACACTTCTGGTCACACCCGCATCCCTGACATTTAGGGACCTTAGATTGTACAACACCCCCTGAGGGTTAGGGACTGATATGAATGTACAATATATATATATAAAGCGCTGTGTAAATTGACAGTGCTATATAAGCACCTGAAATAAATAAATATTTTTGTGAGATAATTACCACTGCTGTGCTGTAAAGGTGTGAGGAAGGATGACAAAACTACTACTACAAGTACTTTCATCTACTTATGAATATCACCACACTGGTAGCACCTGCCCTAAGCTCTATGTACCTTCATTTCCCTTCTATCAGCTTGGTAAAGTAGATGGTTCCCACCAGGGGCGGACTGACAACTCATGGGGCCCCTAAGCAATAGGGAATCATGGGGCCCCTGTGTCCTTGTCCAAACTCAAAAAAGCCTATGAAAAAGGTACCAGAGGCATCTCATGGGGCCCCCTTCTGACCCCGGGCCCTCGGGCAGTGCCCGAATTTCCAAATGGTCAGTCCGCCCCTGGTTCCCACAAAGAATGAATTCAGCTTTGTGTGAGTGTGTGTCAGTTTAGTATAATGGCAGGATTTAGACAGTCCGACTTAAGTAAAAAAATTCAGATTTTCTCAGTTTTGTTTTTCAAAGGTTTTGACAAAGATTGTGGAACGCAACCAATCAGCAGGTAGCTCCATGGTTCACAGTAGAACTGTAATGCTGAAATGGAGGGGGGAGATCATTGACTCACTGGGATTGTACAGAAAAAGCCAAAAGAATGGCGGCAGTGTTTAATATTTGCATCTCTGACATCCAGATGTACACATGTACTGCCTATAATATATAAAATTCAATTACCTTTCATTCTGATTACCAGAAAAGAGGGCATAATAAAAAATGTGCCACTCACCATCTCCAGCGGCCTGCTCTATGTGGCTGGCAGATAGCCGAGGGCTCTGCAGGCTGCTTTTTTTGGAGGACCTCTGGGATGATTTTGGTTTCTTGCTGGAGGGTTGTATTCCTCGGAGGACATGCTGAAGTGGAGGCTCTGTTACTGTCTGGACATCCGCTAGGAAACAAAGCACACACTGGTACCACTCGTTAGCAAATTGTGTATTATTATCCACATATACGGGTTCCTCTGAAAGATTTCTAAACTTAGGACAACAGGGATACATATATCTAAGACTACACTTATGACAATGAAAATATATCCAGCTGACTAAGAGAAATAAGACATCACTGTGAATTATTTATGCCCTTTTGATGTATATGACACAGATAGTGGTACTCTCCACCTGGTTCCTAAGTTGAGGCTCTTTGGCACTTGTGAGGCCTTCAGACCCCAGCAGTTAGTACTGGGTGTGAGATCATTTCCAGTCTCTGAACATTAAATGTGGCATGACCCCAAATCCTAATGGTCTCTGATCATCTCCTGAAGGGTGTCCAAACTCTCTGGCAGTCTTCTGTATTATTACATATACTTTATATTATATGTGGCCCCATACTATATTCTGGGCCCCCTATACCACATAAGGTAAACACCACTCAAACTGGACCACACATTGCACAACCTGGGATGAGTCATACAAATGTAACATTTTGTACTGCTTATAATTTAACACATTGTGGAAATTCTTCAAAGCAGATAATGGTAAGTAACTGTTTAATAGGAAAAGAATTTACTCCTTACACTATACAGAAACAATAAGCCCCAAATCTTTACAAATCTGAGAAGCAACACAGCAGCGGCCCAGCGGGTCATAACGAAACTAGTTAGAGAGCTACCTGGCTGGTCCACTCAGAAGCAAAGGTCCTCTAAACCAATAAGCATGTTGGTCAATTTCAGTTGCCAATTACTTACATATGTGAAGGAACAGAACTCTAATCCCAAAGGTTGATTTTACTAAATAAACCCCAAAAAAACTACATTTAGTACATCAGGTCAACCAGCACTCTGAAGTAAGAAACAGAAATATAATGGCCTGATTTACCAAGCCGGGGAAGCTCTTGAAGTCACTCTGGAGCCAGGCTATTAATTTCAACAAAAATCTTCCAAAAAGATTATATAGGCAATTAACATATTTTTCTGGCACATTATGGCAGCAAACAATAGGACGGAGCCACAGACCATTGTATGCTACCATGAAGATGCACCAGGAAAGAAAAATTATGAAAAGGTGAGTATACAATTTTCCATTTTGTGCATGGTATTAACCTGTAAAAGCCTCCATTGTGTAGACAAAAAAGCCCTGAGACTGTTGCTGGGTGATGCCAATTGGAGGTTATGTCAGTAGCCCAGTGGATACAAGTGACAATTTATAGAAATCCTCTTTTGGAGGAGATGGGTCAGTACAGCACCTTTCCTTCATTCCCTGACTGCTCTGTTCAGGCTAAAGAAAATACATATTTCTAGATAATCCATGTGACCACACTGGGCCAATTAGTGCTTCATAGCCCTCTGTAAGCAATGACTGGTGGCTTACACAGGAATTCTTTTTGCTCCCAGTGAATTGAGTTGTGGGGCAGCAAAAGAAAGGTATTTATATGCTGCTTGATGTACAGTATTACAATATAAACAAGCCTGTTTCTTTGCATTTATGGTCAGAGCACAGAGTCACTATAGATGTCCTCTCAATCAATATTACAGCATATATTTGGCAAAAAAATAATGGGACAGGGCAACAAAAAGTTGGCAAAGTACAACCCCAATTCCAAAGAAGTTGGGACAGGGGTATGTTTAACATAGTGTAGCATCCTCACTTCTCAGAAAAGGTAATGTTTATGGTTCAGTAGTGGTATCCTCCTGCAGGATAGTTATACGACCACATACCACCAATTCTATGCTCACAGTGATTGGGAAATCATGGGAAAAATGTGGCATAAGTAATCTCAATGTACTTCAGTTGGTCTCTCTTGATAAATGACAGTTGTGGTCGATGAACACTTATGTGGTCTGTTGCCCCTTTGTCAGTGCTCTGCTGCTGGCTTGGCCAAGATCTTCTCCAATCTGACAAAGCAATACTGTACCTTGCTCTATTATGTTTTCCCCAAAGTGATGTTTTGCAGACTTTTTTGTAGCAGGAAGGCATTCTGAATTTCTCATTAAAGCCTCAGGACTGGTGACTGCACTCTCACCCATCTTCTGACAACTGCAGGAGACAAATATATAAAAAATACTGTAGTCTGATATCTGTAGAGCTAACACATGCAATGACAGTACTTAGTCTTTCAGCCTGATTCTCTAAGCCGCAAAGTATAAAAATTTGCTTGACTTTGCATGACATTGGAGCATGAGTAAAAAAAAAGTCTGTGTGCACCAATTTGATGTGAAGACAATATTCAACACAATTTGTGCTCAAATATTTTCCCATGCACTCCGGACTGTGTCAGTATGCACACATTACACTGACATGATTCTTAATGGATACCTTTACAACTACTTTAAAGGGAACCTATGCCCAGACTATACACACTAAAGTATTTACAGTACATATTCTGAACAAGCAGTAAAACATTTGCCCCTGTAGCTTTTGCATTGCGGAGAAAATCATCTTCACAATTCACAACAGATACACTAAAGCAGCCTTTTTCAACCTTTTCAATGCAGAGGAACCCTTGACATAACTTTCCAGTCTCAGGGAACCCCTTCTAAAAATGACTATATTATTATTATTGTTACACAGCATATATATAGTGCCAACAGTTTGCTCAGCGCTGTACATTACAATGGGAGACAATACATGAGACAGTACAGTAATAATACAATAAAAGGGGTAACACAAGGGGTTCGAGGGCCCTGCTCCTTGGACCTTACAATCTAGCAGGGAGGGGAGAGTGGTACAGGATGAAATAGCCGGTGGGGATGGAGTGGTGGGGAGAGCGGAGGAGATCAGCAGTTAGGTGAGAGCGGGGTAGGCTTCTCTAAAGAGATGGGTTTTCAGGGTGCAGGTCAAGGTGAGGAGGGTAGGTGACAGTCTGATGGATTGGGGTAGTGAGTTCCAGAGGATGGGTGAAGCCCTGGAGAAGTCCTGGAGACAGGAATGGGAGTAGGAGATCAGGGAGCTGGAGAGTAGGAGGTCTTGTGAGGAGCAGAGAGTGCGTTTTGGGTGGTAGATGGATATCAGGTCAGTGATGTAGTTTGGGGCAGTATGAACAGCTTTGTATGTCAATGTTAGTAGTTTGAATTTTATGCGTTGGGCAATCGGAAGCCAGTGGAGGGATTGGCAGAGGGGGGTGGCGGATACGGAGCGGTTGGTAAGGTGGATGAGTCTGGCCGCAGAATTCAGGATAGACTGAAGCGGGGATAGCCTGTGTTGGGGTAGGCCAGCGAGGAGGGAGTTACAGTAGTCAAGTCATGATATGATAAGTAAGTGAACGAGTTGCTTTGTAGTTTCTGGAGTTAGGAACGTGCGTATTTTGGAGATGTTGCAGAGGTGGAGTCTGCATGAATTTGTCAGCGATTGGATCTGGGGCTGGAAAGACAGATTGGAGTCTAGAATGACACCTAGTACTCTGGGTTGCAGGGTGGGGCTGATGGTGGCATTGTTGGTCGTGAGGAGAGGTCGGGGGGGGCGCGGGCTGGGGGGAGAACTAGGAGCTCGGTTTTGGCAAGGTTTAATTTGAGGAAGTGGAGTGACATCCAGTCTGATATGTCGTTCAGAAGGCTAGTGATTCGGGCGGAGACTGAAGGGGTGAGGCGCGGGGTAGAGAGATAGATTTGAGTGTCATCGGCATAGAGATGGTTGTTGAAGCCATGGGAGTGTATATATCTACAATTCATGATACAATAGTGTGATGGTCAGAGGGAAGAATGCTCCTTACACTTGTGGTCATTGGGAGGAATTACCCCCTTACAGATTGCTAAAAAAAAAACAATGGTGTCAGTGGGAACTTATCTGAGGGGCAAAAATTGCTCATTGCTCCAGGAACCCCTAGCAACCTCTGGAGGAACCCTAGGGTTGCACGGAACCCTGGTTGAGAAACCCTGCACTAAAGTCTTAGTTTTTTTTCTATTACTTTCTATGGCAACAGAATATTGGCAGCCCGCCATCTCTGTGATGTAAACACACACAAGATGTTCCTATGATGTTAACGGTACTGAAACTCTATTTCTTTGTTGTGATCTTTGACAATACATGACTTCATACTTCATAGCAGAAGCAACTATAGAGGTGAAAGATGGCTCAATGTAAAGCTTATTTACTGCTTGTTAAAGATGAATTCCAAGCAAGGCATATTTTTACATAGTTACTTTGGTCCAGCTTGTGTATACCATACCTGGCCGATGCCCCGGGAAGCTGAATATCACTGAAGTAGACACTGCTACTTCAGTGATCTTCACTTGCTTCGGGATTGTGTGCCGAGCAGCCAGCCTGATGCAGGTCAACTGCTCAGCACGGGTGCCATTCAGAGAATGCTTTGGCAGGAAGATGATGTCATGTTCTCCACCTTTTCCAATCAGAAAATGTTTTGCATTCATTCAGAAAATGCATAGTATTCCCTGAATAGCACCCGTGCCGAGCGGCCAACCCTTTGTATTCACAATGCATCAGGTCAGCCACTCAGCATGGGACCCAGAAGCAAGTGGAGATCACTGAAGTAACGATGTCAACTTCAGTGATTTCCAGCTTCGGCCAGGTATGGTATATACATACTTATACTGGTCCAAGCTGGATCAATGTAAATATCTAAAAATACACCATACCTGGAATTCTTCTGGCTGTTACAGTGGTCACATGATCGGAAAGCTCCTGATCGCAAGTAGAGATCAGGAACTTTTTGTTAGCCGTCAGTAACTTTGCCAGTCACGTGCATGGTGCACACATTTAGCACAGTTCCATTTTTATTTGGGTATATGCGGCCTCTTGGCATTAAGGCCCACCGAGAGGTCGCATATATGCGTGCGGATGGTGGAAAGGAGTTAGAAAATTCATACTCGAACCCCGTGATCCTCAAAATTACACACTGATCCTCAAAATTACTGTTTTTGGTAACATCCATCTCTATCTATGACAGTGTCTACTTACATGGCATGTCCCCTTTGAGCAAGGCAGCTTCAAGAGCTCTGTTAACATGGCAGTGACACAGGCAGGTATGGTAATGGACACAGTGGGTTCAACAAAGGGCTATGAGGGAGTGTTGGGTGCAGGCATTTACATACTAATCCATGCAAGTCAACTTACACTCAGCTCTGACTAAACCAATAATCAACTATCTTGTTTAATTAATACGTAAGTGTAATACATTATTATCAGTAATTAATAAATAGGATGGTCTATTTATTAATCTGTATGAGTTATATTATTTTATCTGAATTTGTGAAATGAAAAATTCCACATGTGATAAAATAACATATTTGGTTTACTGTACGTGTAGAATATTTGTTATATATTTTTAGGTTAAAACAGTTACTTAACTGTTACAAACTGTTATTTTTCCTGTTTATTATCATTCTATCTCCACCTGAAAATGGCCCTATTTCCTGTTCTCCTCAACAGACACCCTCTAGAACCTCAAAGTTAACACCAGCTAGTAGGAAGTGTATTAATATGTATACAACTTGTGTTAATCTTTAACTTTTACATACTTAAAACAGAGTTTCAGCTGAAAAAAAAACAAAAACTGTAGCTGCTGACTTTTAAAATACAGACACTTACCTGTCCCTCGGTCCAGCGGTGTCCTCACCACCGCTGGTTTCACCGGCCGTCTTCTCTCCCTGGCATCTTTAGAGTAAGCACCCGGCTGTGACAGCTTGCGGCTTCACAGCCGGGTGCCCACTGCGCATGCGCGAGAAGCGCTGCACTTTGTGAATGGCCCCGTAGTATTCTGGGACCTGTCACATGTCTCAGAAGACTACGGGGAGGGAGAAGGAGGACAACTTCCACTTCCGATCACCTAGGCGATCGCAGAGGACGTGGGAGCGGGTACCTGTCAAATCCCCCCTTGCTTCCCAAAGGTGGCAATCCTTAATGGGGAGCAGGGGACAAAGCATTAAAGCGGAACTTCCCCTGGAAGTGGAACTCCACTTTAAAGAATAAGTGAACCCTCACCTTGTGAAACAACCTATTCAGTTTAAAATATAAATGGAAGGCAAAAAATTGGTGTATAGATATAAAAAAAAATATAAATACCTTTTTAACCTTTTAAAACCCTCTGTTTTCAGGTGCACAAGGAGCAACGGGAGGAGAAACAGGTCTTCCCAGTGAATGGCTGTGTAGGAAATGGGGGGGGGGGTGTGTCAGCACAAGCCTGATCATTGGTTTAGCTCCCAGCACAGCCATATGGAGTCAGAAAAAAACAGCGCTCAAGGCCATAGTAAATAGTGGTGTTCAAATAGAAAATGCATCAGGAATGTACTATAGGAAAGACACACTATAATGGACCCATAGGTTTCCATAGAGTTTATTCCAATGCATTAAAAACAATATTGACATCAGAAATGTGCACTGTAAGCGGTATCAATTTACCAGACTCCGTGGCTATGATGGAACGTCTGCCGGCCCTAAATGGACTAATGAACTAAGATCCAACTGTCAGGGTGTGCGGGGGACCGTTCCCCTGGATGTGAAGATGGTCTGTCAGGAGCAGGTGCCACAGCACATCAGAACTGATGTTATGAAAGTCCTGGGAGGGAACCAGAAGTTAGCCACGAGATGCCAGGTTGAACCGCAAATGATCAGGTTGCCATGACAATGCGTTTCACGCGCATGCGCTTTATCAAGTCATCAAGTTTTTTCTAACTTTCTATGCTGTCACTACTCCAAGTCTTCACAATGGCTGCTGAGGATTTATAGCCATGTACAGTATTTGGGACAATGCGCTTGGAATCCTTTGTTAATATTATTCCAGCACAGCCAGAACACCTACCATGCTGTGCTTTCATGCTTAGTGTGGTCAGTTTTGAATAGGAAAGCAGAGAGAATGACAGGAACAGCAGGGATTTCACACAAAGGAAGCAATACAGAGAGAACAGGATACTTTTTCATACAAGTACATTATACTTGTATCAGGAATATGAAATGTTGGGTTTACATATTGTGTAAACAATCCATACTACCTACGCACATTCTTCAACAATCCACACTATAGCATACATATTGTAAAGTCAGTTGGTCCATGCAAAAGTGAGATTTAGTGCGAGAGGAAAAAAAAAGAAGAAAATCAATTGTAAAATTTAAAAATGGGTATTTGGCGCACTCCAAGAAGGGATTAAAATGGCATATGCAGCAGCAAATAAAGATAAATATGGACATAAGTCGGAGAATGTGCATGTATATATATATATATATATATATATATATATATATACACATGTGTGAAAAACCACAATATAAATGTAAAGTCCTTAAATGGAGAGTTCTGATGCATCGCTGGATAGGGGGCAGCCAGCCAATAATGAGATAGAGAGACCCTGTCAGAGATCAAGAAGGAAGATGGCACCGTCTAAGTGCAGTATAAAAACTCTTTAATATGGTAAAGTAGAGTAATACGCACCACTCACAAAAGGTAAGGTGAATTGCGCTTGTGATTGCGCAAGCGCAATTCACATCACCTTTTGTGAGTGGTCCGTATTACTCTCATTTACCATATTAAAGAGTTTTTATACTGCACTTAGAGGGCGCCATCTCTTCCTTCTCAATTGTAAAATTTAGCACATTATTATTATTATACAAGATTTATTTATACACTAATGTGAAAATAGCACAGGTATCATACTTTAGTGAATTGCCCCTAATGTCTCCTATGTTGGACTCAATCTAGCTGTAGAAAAGAGATTAGTCGCCAAATCACAGCTGGATTGGGAAGTGACCAGATTTCAGTGGCCTCTCTGCAATCTTTTCTGGCACCCCCTATCCGATCAATCTTGGAGTATGGACCAATCGTTTGAAATGCATTTTTCTGCAGTCACTATTGGACGGTACCGGGGATGTCTGCTCAGTGCATTAACATGCACACATGACTAATGCAGGCCCAGGGACGGACTGACCATTTGGAAACTCGGGCACTGCCCGAGGGCCCGGGGTCAGTAGGGGGCCCCATGAGATGCCCCTGGTACCTTTTTCATAGGCTTTTTTTGAGTTTGGGCAAAGACACAGGGGCCCCATGATCCCCTATTGCTTGGGGGTCCCATAAGTTGTCAGTCCGCTCCTGTGCAGGCCATAAATGGGTTGAATTCTGAACAAATTTCCTTTAGAAAATTGGAATTTCCATGCATTTTGTAATCCGAAGGTGCCACCATTGATTCTGAAATTTGACCAAGCCTTTAATTTCACTACATGTTGCTACAGAAAAGCATTTTCATAGCCAAGAATATTCCTTTCTTTCCAGGTCACAGCTCATCCTCATTTATTTTTCGATTAAATTTCTCGCACGATTCTCCCATCACTGATTAGAAATTCCTTTGTTTTTGAAAAAATTTCCAACATGCCCAATCACTCAAATTCGATGGTCGCTCGAAAATCGGTTGTTGCTGTGGCCCACTAAAGGTGCAAAATTCGAATGAAAATTCTTAGAACAGATTTTCGAAAGAAAATTCTTTCAGAATTCGACCCGTGTATGGCCGGCTTAAAGCAACTGTATGTATAATGGTAGAGGGTTGCATGAACTACAACAGTAGCAGGAAGAATCTGGGCCTGCTGGCACTGGTAGTTCTTCCACCGCTGCAGGTGGCTCATGTCTCTCTTTCATGAATAAACCTATAGGTCTGCAGCCATGAGCAGTGCTGTAGGTAAGTAAGGTGTACCTACCTCTGTGAGATGCAGGGAGTGTGGCGGATTGTAGCAATGAGGAGCCACTCTAGTATTTTCCTCCAGGCAGAGCTGGTGTCGGCATTCACACCCTCTCTCTTCCACTCACATCATTAAACTGTGGATGGTGTTAAAAAGCATTGGCTGGCGTCACTGTATCCTGAGAGAAGAGAGGGAGGGAGAGATAGACGGAGAGATGAGAGGGATATGGAAGTTGGAAAGAGATAATATACACAATAACAGGAAAGCCGCAACACACAGTAATCGTGTGAGCAAAATGTGTTTGATGTAAAAACTGATCAAAATGCAACAATGTGTGACAGCCTACAGCCACTAACTTTAACAGTTTAATGATTTCTGATTGGTTGGTGTGCTGTAAATGGCAGTTACCTGTGTGAAAAGCCTCAGGTTGAAGCTGCAAACCTCTTTTTTTTCCCAGAGAATATTTGTCCATGTGCTGTTATATTGAACTTGTTCAGCTTCACAGTGACAGTGAGCCCTGGTTCACACTGATGCAGTGCAGAATTTGCAGCGTTTTCAGTGCGAATTCCGCACCGCATCAAAATCGCAGCCCGTTCATGCGAACCGCTACGGGTGTGTATGTTAACAACCCCCTGAAAACGGTTCACAAAACGCGGTGCGATGTGCAGAATCGGATCGCATAGATGTGAATACCCATCCGATCCGATTCTAGTGTGGACCAAAAAAAGGGTCCTGCAAGTTTTTGGCGTGGATGCGGTGCGAATAGAACCATGCAAAATGTATGGCTGCAATCGCACCGCACACAAATCGCATTTGATTCACACAGGAATGCAGTGCAGTTCTTGTGCGAATCATATGCGATATACCGCACCTCATATATGTGAATCCAGGCTGACACCGGTAACTAAAAAGAAAAAAAATATATGGCTGAGGAATCATAATAAATTATTATTATTATTATACAGGATTTATATAGCGCCAACAGTTTGCTCAGCCAATACAGTAACGATACAGTTCAAAACAAGAGGGATTTGAGGGCCCTGCTCCTTGGAGCTTACAATCCAACAGGGCTGAGGAGAGAGTGACACTCTGGTGACCACAGGTGAGTGAGCCCTTACCGGAACTATTAGGCTCTCAATTTAAGGAGAAGACAAAAGCGCGTAAAGGGATCAATCCCACAACATATTCATGCTGTATGACGGTACTCCACTCCTATGGCTCTACTGTACCTTCACTCTCCACCAGTAGCGGTGTATAGAATACATAAAAGCAAATAGCGCAGTACGTTCCAAAATAAATAACTTTATTAAGAAAGTATCACAACAAGATTGACGCTATCCGTAAGGACATCGTCAACTTGCAATCTACCTCCCCACCTAGCCTCCTCGCCCCCGTCACCCCTTCATCTCCCCCCTCCTCTGCCCTCACAACCGCACGGCCCCCCTCCTCTCCCAATGCCCCGCCCACCATAACCCCCCTCGCACTGCACTCCCTCAGCCCTGTCACCACTGAGGAAGTCGCCAAAGTCCTCTCAAAAGCCCGCCTCACTACCTGCCCCCTGGACCCTATCCCCTCTCAACTCCTCCGGTCACCCCCCTCTTCCCTCATCCGCTCCCTCACCCACATCTTCAATCTCTCCCTCTCTACTGGCGTATTCCCCTCCCCCCTAAAGCACGCGCATATCACCCCCATCCTCAAAAAGCCCTCCCTGGATCCCGCGGACCCCAACAACCTCAGACCCATCTCCCTGCTGCCACTCACCTCCAAGCTCCTTGAACGCTTAGTCTACGATCGCCTAAGCTCCCACCTTACAGACAATAACCTCCTTGACCCTCTACAGTCCGGCTTCCGTCCCCTACACTCCACTGAAACTGCCCTCCTCAAAATCACTAACGACCTACTCAACGCCAAAGCCAAGGGCGACTACTCTGTCCTCCTTCTCCTGGACCTCTCTGCGGCCTTCGACACAGTTGACCACCCCCTCCTCCTTAATAAACTACTCTCCCTTGGCATCGGAGATACTGCTCTCTCTTGGTTCTCATCCTACCTATCCCGACGCTCCTTCAGTGTCACCTACAATGGTGCCACCTCCCCCTCCCTCCCCCTCTCTGTTGGGGTCCCCCAAGGCTCTGTCCTTGGACCCCTTCTCTTCTCCATCTACACCTCCTCCCTGGGCAAACTCATACAATCTCACGGCTTCAACTATCACCTCTATGCTGACGACACCCAAATCTACCTCTCCACCCCTCACCTCACCCCCACTATCTCCGCCCGCATCACTCACCTCCTAAATGACATCTCAGACTGGATGTCGCTACACTTCCTCAAGCTCAACCTCTCCAAAACCGAGCTTCTCGTCTTTCCCCCTGCCAACACCCCCCCCCCCCCCCATCCTATCCATCATCACCAACAACTCCACTATCACTTCCGCCCCGCAAGCCAAAGTCCTTGGCGTCATTCTTGACGCGAACCTCTCCCTCCAACCGCATGTCAAATCACTCACAAACACATGCAGGCTCCATCTTCGCAACATTGCCAAGATACGTACCTTCCTCACCCCAGACACCACCAAACTTCTAGTACACTCCCTCATCATCTCACGCCTTGACTACTGCAACTCCCTCCTCACTGGCCTACCCAAGTGCAGGCTCTCCCCGCTCCAGACCATCCTGAACTCAGCTGCCAGACTCATCCACCTCACCACCCGCTCCACCTCTGCCACCCCCCTCTGCCTCTCCCTCCACTGGCTCCCGATTGCCCAACGCATCAAATTTAAACTCCTAACCCTGACCTACAAAGCCGTTCACAACACTGCCCCTGACTACCTCACCAACCTTATCACCAAGTACCACCCTACCCGTACCCTTCGCTCCTCACAGGACCTCCTTCTATCCTGCTCCCTGGTCTCCTCCTCCCATGCACGACTGCAGGACTTCTCCAGGTCCTCCCCCATCCTCTGGAACTCACTGCCCCAATCCATCAGACTGTCGCCTTCCCTATTCACATTCAGGCACTCCCTCAAAACCCATCTCTTCAGGGAAGCCTACCCCACCCTCACCTAACGGCCATCCTCCCTCATTCCTCCCACCACTTCATCCCCCTCAGCCACTTCCTACTGTACCTTTTACCCCCTCCCTCCTAGATTGTAAGCTCGTAAGAGTAGGGCCCTCTTACCCCTCGTACATTGTTTGTTGTTGTTGTACTGTGCCATGTATTGTCCCCCCTATTGTACAGCGCTGAGCAAACCCTTTGGCGCTATATAAACTCGTAGTAATAATAATAATAATAATAATAATAATAAAGTATTGCACTTACAATAGGTAGATATCAAAACATCGCAAAGCTGTAGCAATCCCGATGCAAAACAAATTCCAGTCGACGACTGCTCAGCATGGTGACGTCACGTCAGGCTCCACCCGATGCGTTTCGTCATAGGATTGACGTCTGGACAATGCCCCTGGGAGCTGGAAATCATTGAAATAGACACCGCTACTCCTGGGATCTCTGGGTTGCATGCCAAGCAGCTGTTCTGCTGCATTCTGAACACACGAGTTTGGCAGCTCAGCATGGGAGCCACTCAGAGAATGCTTTACATTCTCTGAATGAATGCAAAGCATTTTCTGATTGGACAAGATGGAGATGCAGGGCACAGACATTACACTCTCCACCTCATTCAATCAAAGAATGCTTTGCCAGCTTCCAGGGGAATTGGTGCATGCATGGATCAATGTAACTATTTTAAAAATATCCGTACCTGGAATTCATCCGTGAAGCTGCAGTTTAATCTGCCAATATCTTGCCTGTCTTGGTTTCTCCCTCACTCCTTATCAGGGGCGGACTGACCATTTGGAAACTCAGGCACTGCCCGAGGGCCCGGGGTCAGTAGGGGGCCCCATGAGATGGCTTTTTTGAGTTTGGGCAAGGACACAGGGGCCCCATTATTCCCTATTGCCTGGGGGCCCCATGAGTTGTCAGTCTGCCCCTGATTGCAGCACTCTGCCTCTGTACTCCTCTTAGCACTTAGCTGGCTCTTGGGAAAATTTATGCAAATATCAGAATGCCTTGATGGGCAGGTGTCAGTCTAGAGAGGGGGGTCCTAGACAGGCTGTATTTGCATGCATACCACTGTAGGTAACACTCATGTATCTGCTGAGCCTCTGTGATTGAAAGAGCTGAAATGCAACGAATGAGAGAGGCAGACCAGGGACAGGCTGGGCAGGAAAGATGATGGATGATTCTCCACACACTCCAGCCAGGAAATGAGAAGGTCTCTAACTTGCTGCAGCTTCTTGCGCACACTGTGAGAAGGTCACAGTGTGCAAGAAAATTAGAGTAAGCATTTTCAATATAAAAGAGAAGGCTGTGCAACTGTGCAATACTGAAGGGAAGGCTTCCCCCTGACGTAATACCATAACAGACGTGTCTCCTGCAGTTGGTATTGACAGTTATTTGTTAATGCTACTATAAGGCGAAAAAAACTATGTCACTTCATAATCCAAAACCACTACAACATTAGTTCAGTCACTGGGAAACTTGCAACTTATTCACAAAATCTGATGCCCAGGGATAAAACATCTGCTCATTAACCCTTCTTGCAATCCTAATCTTCCCTTAAATCTTCAGTATTAAACCCAAAACAAATTTTTTTTATATATTTCAGTTTACCAATCATTAGATGTGGTGGATGCATTAGTTTTCTCTCATATTGCCTTTTTGTCCTCTATTTTCACCTGTTGATCTGACCAGTAGCACACCTCCTGTATTAGGGAAATGATGGGTGTGGTAACAAATAGTGCCATCATCCCTTATAGAAACCACATATGGAAAATCCTCTTTTTTGATGGGATTTTTAAGGCACAAACAAAGCAAATGGAACTACTGGGTTCATATTAGTTTCATAAAACCATCCTTTATCAGAGAGTATTTTAACCACTTGCCCTGCAGAGGATTTACTCCCCTTCTTGACCAGACAATTTTTTTGCGATACGCTGCTGCGTTACTTTAACTAACAATTGCGCGGTCATGCAACGCTGCACCCAAATTAAATTTATGTTCTTTTTTCCCACAAATATAGCTTTCTTTCAGTGGATCGCCCGTGTGTTTTTTATTTTGTGCTATAAACAATTTTGGAAAAAAAACAGACATTTTTGACTTTTTGCTATAACACATATCCAAAAAAAATGTAAAAACTCAAATTTCGTCATAAATTTAGGCCAAAATGTATTCTGCGACATGTCTTTGCTAATAAAAATCCCAATACGTGTAAATTAACTAGTTTATGTGAAAGTTATAGCAGTTACAAATGGCGGTATATATACTGGGATTTTTATACTAGTAATGGCGGCGATCAGCTTTTTATAGCGGTACTGCGGCAGGCATTTTGACACGTAGGGGGGAGGGGAACTGGCTAACTGTCACTGACATCCCCAGTGAGACCAATACAGTGATCAGTGCTAATAAAAAGCACTGGCACTGTACTAATCACACTGGACAGGAAGGGGTTAGCATGTGGGGAGATCAAAGGATTAACTGTGTGTTGTGCTGTGTTTTACTAGAGAGGCATGCAGTTTTGTATTGCTCTGCAATGCAGAGGACAGGGGTCAATGCTGGCAGGGTAGAAGACAGGGGTCAATGCTAGCAGGGCAGAGGACAGGGGCACAGCTCCTTCTCCCATCCCTGCACTGCACACAGCCTGGGCACAGCTCCTTTTCCCATCCCTGCACTACACACAGCCTGGGCACAGCTCCTTTTCCCATCCCTGCACTGCACACAGCCTGGGCACAGCTCCTTTTCCCATCCCTGCACTACGCACAGCCCGGGCACAGCTCCTTCTCCCATCCCTGCACTGCACACAGCTCGGGCAAAGCTCCTTCTCCCATCCCTGCACTGCGCACAGCCCGGGAACAGATCCTTCTCCCATCCCTGCACTGCACACAGCCTGGGCACAGCTCCTTCTCCCATCCCTGCACTGCGCACAGCCCGGGCACAGCTCCTTCTCCCATCCCTGCACTGCACACAGCCCGGGCACAGCTCCTTCTCCCATTCCTGCACTGCACACAGCCCGGGCACAGCTCCTTCTACCATCACTGCACTGCACACAGTCTGGGTACAGATCCTTCTCCCCACACAACGACAACTGAGATCAGTATAGTGTCAGGCTGGGGCTTTATAGAGTCAAACTAGAGTCGGAAAGTATCAGATTAGGGTGATTGAGTGTCTGCATAGGGCAGCATACTGGCAGGTTAGGGCAGTAGGCATAGGTCACCTCAGCACCCCCTTACATCCGGCCATGTATAGGACAGCTGGTTCTGTTGAAAAACATCAGACTTACTGGCAGGATCACAGGTGAAAATAACAGTAGGAAAGCCTAAAAAAGAAAACTAATGCAGCTATCACATCTAAAAATTGCAATATAATGTACTTTGTGTATTGCCACATTATCACCAAATGAATAACTGAATATACAGATGATATATATATATATATATATATATATATGAGCTATTTAACCTACCAAAGAATTTGTGATTTTGACCATCCAGTCCTGAGATTTACCCAACCCTGCCAGATAGCATCTTGATCACCTCCCTGTCTTCAGCCTGTGTTGGACAGTTAAGAAGAAGAAGCAGCACACTCAGCCGGCATTCACACTAGATCGTTTTTCAGGTTGTTTTTCGGCACCTGACTACACTTAACACTTCTAACTGTACATGTTCATGTACACACTTGTACGCTCAGTTGCCCGACACTCTATGCTCAAAAAAGAGCGCACATTTTTTTCCCTATTCAGGTGTTTGTCTCCCCATAAATGTTTTTGGGTGCATCTGTAAATGTGCAACACATGCAATCGCACGTTTTTCCGCCTGCTCCCCTTGCCGAGTCCAGGAAACAAATGCCTGAACTTGATAGTCAAAAATACTCGTAAAAAGCCTAAAAAACCACTTCACTAGGTATGTTCTCAGGCTAATATGCTCATGCCTCTGCTCGATCCTCCTGCCAGCATATTCCTGGTCAGTGGAAGAATATTGGAGCACACTCAATGGGCTCCTAATGTACAGTACTTCCATTTATTGGTTATACAAATACTGGATTGATGGATTTCTGCATTGATTGTTTTTTTATATCTAGCTATAGTTTATAAGTTTATGAATGTAACCCCCCTTTTTGTTTCTTTTTTGTTTTTTTGTTTGTTTTTTTGCTTATAGACCTCTTATGTAGAATCCTTGTGCACCAACATGAAAACTTTGGGCAAAAAAAAATAAAGAAGCAATATGGCCTGAATGTAAATTCACACATTTTCCAACTGAATCCAAACCAGTCGAATCTTCGGTAAATGTTCAAAAAGTGTGTGAATAGTGCCTTACCCTAAATTCACAACCTTTTTACAGAGACACAGTACAGTCCATTTAACATGATTTCCTATGGTACACATTCACACCTGTGCGTTTTCACCCAGTGCGTTTTTTGGAAAGGGACAGGGACTTTTTTGAACGCAAAAAGTTGAGATTTTGGTTCTATAGACTTCAATGGAAATGCTGCAGAAAAGCATGAATTGTGTTTTTGCTGCGTTTTGCATCATAAATCTGCCTAGCAGCAAGAAAAAAGTGAAAAAAAAAATGCAAAACGCATCAAAAACACAACACAAAATGCAATGCAGAAACAGCTCAAACACAACCTGCTAGGTTAGGTTTACACTTGCCCGCAGTTTGCAGGCTGGTTGCGGGTACAGGAATCGCATCTGTTCTCACACCTGAAATTACCCACAGCCAAATTGCGCTGCTTTTTTTGAGACGCGCGAGGTCATTCATTCTGAATGGCAGCCCCACGCATCTCATCCTGCAGTGTGTCTGCAGGAACCACAGGGAAATCGCATGGTCAAAAAGACAATGTGGTTTCCCTGCGGCTGTGTTTTTAAAATGCACACACACCTTTTTCCTGTGGGAAATGCGAGCACAGCAGCCCATTCAAATGAATGGGCTGCCATGCCCAAGGAAACACAGGCTGCATGGCCTGCAATAGTGTGAACCTAGGCTAAGGGTCTATGTATAAAAACAGTTTGCTCTGGAGATATCTTAATCATAGAGCTGATGATCATAGGGGATAATCATACTACAAATTATACAGGAATCATTTGTTGCACCTGTGCTAATGCTCAAGATGCTTAAAAGAGAAGTATGGCCAATGCTATTTTGACTCTACTTCTATGGATCACATGAGAGCAGTTCATTCTGCATTCCAGTGACCCGTTTTCAGCCAACAGCAAAATAAAGCCTGCTGTTGGCTGATGTCACTCAGCCGGTCCAGAGTTTGGAAAGATTCCGACTTTAAAGTGGTTGTAAACCTCAGACATGAAATATGAACAAAACATATCACTCTATAGTATGTACTTATCTCAATTAAGAGCACTAAGTGTCATTCCTGTCTGCTGCTTTGTTCCTCAACTATCATCATGAATCACTTCTGGTAAGTTTTCCTGACACCAAGAAAACAATGGTGACTGGGAGGGACCTACAGCAGATTTATAGCCTCAGCTCTCTTCCTGTGTAAAGGGGGGGTGTCCCTTCCTTCCAGTTATCTCTCCTCACTGAGCTCTGCAGTGTCTAAGTTCAGCTCTCCAACCCTTTTTTCTGAGTGCTCAGACAAACTATAATATTCTGAACTTTGAACAATTGTAGATAAGAAAAGACTGCAGATAGACAGGTTCGATGTATGTAGGAGGATTTGTTTCATTTCTGTATATCAGCTAAAGCCAGTCATTTCAATGGATATACACTATATTGCCAAAAGTATTGGTCGGCCTGCCTTTACACGTACATGAACTTTAATGGCATCCCAGTCTTAGTCCATAGGATTCATTATTGAGTTGGCCCACCCTTTGCAGCTATAACAGCTTCAACTCTTCTGGGAAGAGGTTACTGCACATCACAAGGTTTAGGAGTGTGTCTATGGGAATGTTTGACTGTTCTTCCAGAAGACCATTTGTGAGGTCAGGCACTGATGTCGTGGCAGAAGGCCTGGCTTGCAGTCTCTGCTCTAATTCATCCCAAAGGTGTTCTATCGGGTTGAGGTCAGGACTCTGTGCAGGCCAGTCAAGTTCCTCCACCCCAAACTCGCTCATCCATGTCTTTATGGACCTTGCTTTGTGCACTGGTGCACAGTCATGTTGGAACAGGAAGGTGCCATCCCCAAATTGTTCCCACAAAGTTGGGAGCATGAAATTGTCCAAAATGTCTTGGTATGCTGACACCTTAAGAGTTCCCTTCACTGGAACTAAGGGGCCAAGCCCAACCCCTGAAAAACAACTCCAAACCATAATCACCCCTCCACCAAACTTTTCACTTGGCACAATGTAGTCAGGCAAGTACCATTCTCCTGGAAAACCCACACAAGTCCATCAGATTGCCAGAGAAGCGTGATTCGGAACTCCAGAGAGCACGTCTTCACTGCTCTAGAGTCCAGTGGCGGCGTGCTTTACACCACTGCATCTGACAATTTGTATTGCACTTGGTGAAGTAAGGCTTAGATGTAGCTGCTTGGCAATGGAAACCCATTCTATGCATTGTTGTGTGAAGATGGATGCCGCTCCAAGCAATCCCCAGAAGTCAGAGAGAAACAGTGTGTAGTGAGTGGCCTCAGCCGTCACTCTGGCCATGCCCTCTGATGCGTTTCACCCTGCCTATAGGGTGCTTGGTCACAGAGGCTACTCTACGCACCGTTGTTGTGCTAATCTGAAGGCCACATGAAGTTTGGAGGTCTTTAGCTATTGACTCTGCAGACAGTTGGCGACTTCTGCACACTGTGCGCTTCAGCATGTGCTGACCCCACTCTGTCATTTTATGTCGCCTACCACTTCATGGCTGAGTTGTTGTTCCCAGTTGCTTCCACTTTGTTATAATACTGCTTTGACCGTTGACCGTGGAATATTTAGTAGCAAATTTCACAGATGGACTTATTGCACAGGTGGCAACCTATCACGGTACCACACTTTAATTCACTGAGTTCCTGAGAGCGACCCATTCTTTCACAAATGTTTGTAGAAGCAGTCTGCATGCCTAGATGCTTGATTTTATACACCTGTGACCATAGAGGTGATTGGAACACCTGAATCCAATGATTTGGAGGACTGGCCCAATACTTTTGGCAATATAGTGTGAGGGTTGGTCCAGGCATCCACTTTAAAGTTAGGATCCACCTAGATGCCTGGACCACCTAGGTGAGTATAAGTTTTTTATTTCAGAAACCCATACGTCTCTTTTAAAACATCTGCATGGCAAGTTTTTTTATAGATATATCTTTTAGTGACTGTCTGAAACCCTTAAAACAGACTTTCACTCCCAAAAAAGGAACTTTTCCCCCCTGCAAACCTTTCCATCCCCCAGCTATTTGAAAGCGCTGAGTTTAAACATTTTACTATAAGAGATTCCTGCAATATAGACCAGTCACTGCTACTTTCTTTCCTTGTTCAGGGTGACTGGTCTTGTCTCCACCCCTCCAGTAGTTTCCTGCAGGCAGCCTGCAGCAGGTGGACCTGCTAAGTCCCTCCCACAGCTCTGCTCTCTGCACAGGCTATGTGCAGAACAGTGATGATGTCACATCGACTATAACAAGGTTTTTTCTGAGTTTACAAAAGTATTTGGTGCAAGTGGATTTATATACTTTGTGGCTACTGAGGAATATATCTAAACAAACATTTTTGTGCCTAGAGTTCAGCTTTAAAGTTGAAATTAGGGCAAAATAGCTATTGTCAAAATAATGATTATCTTTACTTTTAGCACAATTTTTGTATTTCTTCCAGATGTGTGCAGTAATCTAGTATGAAATAGCCTCTCTATTTTCAGAAATTTCCTGTAACAAAGACCAGTCACTGAAGCTCTGCTTGTTCAGGGTGTTTGGTCTGGTCTCCACCCCCCAGACTGGCCATAGGGCACACCGGGCATTTGCCCGCTGGGCCAGGGCCGCCAGGCCTCAAGTCCTTGTGGGGCGTAAAGCAGCTGAGCTGCTGCTTGAGCCCGCACCGCTCATCCAGCCTCTCCGCTGCTGGCCGCTCATCTCAGAATGGCCGTCAAGCCGGGGTGAAAACTAGAGGTTAGCTGTGAACTGTGAACAGGGAGGAGCTGGGTGTGGAGGAGGTGGGTTAGGTGTCACTACTGCTGCAGAAACCATGGAGCCAGAGAGAGAGTGAGATTCCTGATATATATTAGTTGCCAGCTTGCCATTAATAGTCTCCAGTGCAGTCCTCATATCAGCCGATCATCAAGAGCCTTGGTCTAATTTCCCGGAGCAGAACTCCTGTCTTCAGCTGAGCCAGCAAGCAATGTAAAGTGCATACCTGACTTTTTCTTCATAGAGCCTAATGAATAACCCACCTACTTGTAAGGGTCTATGGAGAAAAGGTGTGCATATAGCAAATGCACTCCCATCCTCCCCACCAGCACTAGTCTGCCACACATCCCATCCCTTCACCATCACTGCCATTGACCCCACTCCCCCCCCCCCACTGCCACTGATCCCACCCTCCTCCCCAGCACTGCCACTGATCCCACCTTCCCCCCCACCCCCCAGCACTGCCACTGATCCCACCTTCCCCCCCACCCCCCAGCACTGCCACTGATCCCACCTTCCCCCCCACCCCCAAGCACTGCCACTGATCCATCCACCCCCCACCAGCACTACCACTCATTACATTCCCCCCAGCACTGCCACTGGTCCCCCCCACCAGCACTACCATTGATCCCATTCTTCCCCCAGCACTGCCACTGATTCCCCCCCACCAGTACTACTCATTCCATCCCCCCAACACTGCCATTGATTCCACCCACTGCCACTGATCCCATCCTCCCTACCACCAGCACAATCACTCATTCAATTCCCCCCAGCACTGCCACTGATACTCACACCAGCACTGCCATTGATCTCACCCTCTCCCCGCCCCCCCTTCCAGCACTGTCACTCATTCCATTCCTCCAAGCACTGCCAGTGATCGCACCACCCAAGCACTGCCACTCATTCCATCCTCCCCAGCACTGTCACTGATCCCATCCCACCACCTGCATTGCCACTCATTCAATCCCCCCCCACCACCATTAATGTGCAGTAATCTCTAGCAGCCAGTCAGTGAGCAGTAACAATATGCAGTGACCTCAAGTAACCAATCAGTGAGCAGTAATGATGTGCAGTAATCTCTATCAATCAATCAGTGAGCGGTACTGATGTGCAGTAACCTCTAGCAACCAACCAGTGAGCTGTAATGATGTGCAGTAACCTCCAGCAATCAATTAGTGAGCGTTAATGATGTGCAGTAACCTCTAGCAGCCAGTAAGTGAGTGGTAATGATGTGCAGTTACCTCTAGCAATCAATCAGTGAGAGGTAATGATGTACAGTAACCTCTAGCAATCAGTGTGCGGTAATGATGTGCAGTAACCTCTAGCAATCAGTGAATGGTAATGATGTGCAATAACCTCTAGCAGCCAGTTAGTGAATGGTAATGATGTGCAGTAACCTCTAGCAACCAGTCAGTGAGCGGTAAGAATTTAGCACTTTATATATTGCACTAATTCTTTCATTTATTATCATATATTTACATAATTCTAAAAATAATGGGCTGCTCAGTCTAAAATGCCTGCCGCCCTCTCTTGTAGTTTTCTGCAGGCAACCTGTAGTGGGTGGTATAAAAAAACAAACAAAAGATTTCCCTGCACACTTACCGACCAGCCTGCAAGACAACAGAACTGGCCCTGTCAAACAGTTTCGTTTGCACATATTTGCAAATATATGTGTAAGCCACAGTGTCTGTGCCAAGGGACCTCTGTATATACTGTGGTCCTAACTCCACAGTAGGAGCACATATAAGAATGGATAGATTAGGGGCAGGTGTGCCTGGAGGTTGCCCACTCCTCCTTAAAGGCACGGGGACGCATTTGACGCCCAGCAAGAGCACAATGACAATGAAGGCATCATGTGTGTCCCTGCAACTAAATCGTCCAACTGTACAAAAAAAGTGGCAACCACCCCAATCTATAACTGGCTCATAAGGTGCATATAGAAGGGCAATGCACAGCCTGTAGTGGATGGACTTGCTGAGTCCTTCCCAAGGCTCTGCTCTGTACATTGTCTGTGTACAGCCCAGTGATGATGTCACCACTACTTTTACAAGGTAATATCTGGGTTTGCAAAGAATTAGTGTGCACCCAATATGGATTCCTTTGTGGATAGTGAGGAATATATTTAAATAACTGTTTTGAGTTCCTTGAAGCTTTTACATAAGGCATAAATACATAAAGCCTCTTGTGATCAAGGGCTGGTGCAAGAGATGTCAAGAGTAAGCCATCGTGGGAGAACCCATCAAATGTCTCAAGAATGTACAAAAATTGAGGGCCTTTTTTGCATGAACTGTCCATATATTTTGGCTGTCCTCCAGCGAATCAATATAATCCAAATGGCATTGCAGTTTACTTTCCTCCAAGGGTCCATTCACACCAGCTGCTGCGTTACAACACATCAGCTGTGTGCATTGCAGTGCAGTCAGTGTAGATGCACCAACCCTGATGCATTGCACTGTTCCCTTTTTTTTTACCCGTTTCCCCGCCACCCTATAGTAGAACAACTGCTACAGGGCGGCAGGGCTGCGCAAAATCACGTGTATATATACATGATTTGCATTTCCGGGTAGGGAGTGTGTGTCGCCCTACCTGTGCCGCCATTGGTGGCTAGGCATGTCAATCACTAGGTCCCGGAAGGAGATTCTCTGCCGGCACCAGGTGATTGCCGTGCAAAGCTGTAAACAACACAGGCCTCTCTCCTGCCAGCAAGGACATGCTGTTTTGTATTTCTCTGCACAGTAGAGAAATACAAAACAGCATGTCTCCAAGGTAAAACAGCACACAAAAGTTAATCCCTTCCTGTCTAGTGTCATTAGTACAGTGTCAGTGCTTTTTATTAGCACAGATCACTGTATTGGTGTCACTGGGGATGTCCCGCCAGTTAGTCAGTTCCCACCCAGTGTCAGAATGCCCGCCGCAGTCCCGCAATAAGTCGCTGATCGCCACCATTACTAGTATAAAAACAAATAACTAAAAATTCCTGCATATATACCGCCATTTGTAGATGCTATAAGTTTCACGGAAACCAATTAATTTACACGTATTGGGATTTTCTTTTAGCAAAGACTTGTAGCAGAATACATTTTGGCCTAAATTTATAACGAAATTAGATTTTTACATTTTTTTTAATTGGAAATGTTTAATCAGACAAAGTCAAATATATATATATATATATATATATATATATATATATTTTTTTTTTTTTTTTTTTCAAAATTGTTGGTCTTTTTTGTCTACAGCACAAAAATAAAAAACACAGAGGTGATCAAATACCACCAAAAGAAAGGTCTATTTGTGGGAAAAAAGGACATAAATTTCATTTATGTTCAGTGTTGTATGACCGCGCAGTTGTCAATTAAAGTAACGCAGCGCCGTATCGTACAAAATGGCCTGGTCAGGAAGGGGGGTAAATCCACTGGAGGGCAAGTGATTAAACAAACTTTATTGAAATGTCACAGGGTGACATTTCATAAAGTTCTATCAGCCAGTCTTGCAGTGACTGCGTTATGATGGAAGAAAGCACTGCATGCAGTACTCTTTTTCAGTGAACACCACTGCAACTCATTGGTGTGAACTGGCCACACCGGAGAAAAGTCATTTTACCTTGTCTTTTGGTGGGACCAGGGGTGGACTGACCATTCGAGCACTCGGGCACTGCCCGAGGGCACGGGGTCAGTAGGGGGCCCCATGAAATGCCCCTGGTATCTTTTTTATAGGCTTTTTTGAGTGTGGGCAAGGACACAGGGGCCCCATAGTCCCCTATAGCCCGGGGGCTCCATGAGTTGTCAGTCCGCCCCTGAGTGGGACTGTGCTCACATAATTGCCCAATATGTCCCATCACACCTAGAGCGAAACTTCAGAAGTCATTGGATCTGGGGCGGACTGACAACTCATGGGGCCCCCGGGCAATAGGGGATCATGGGGCCCCTGTGTCCTTGGCCAAACTCAAAAAAGCCTATGAAAAAGGTACCAGGGGCATCTCATGGGGTCCCCTACTGACCCTGGGCCCTCGGGCAGTGCCCGAGTTTCCAAATGGTCAGTCCGCCCTGATTGGATCTAAATCACAGCAAGGAAGCATAGAGGGAGAGATTTGCAATGACAACATACACACTGCTTTAGTGTTAGTGTAATTTAAAGTGACTCTTGTTTACACTTTCTTCAAAATGTGGCATTGGACATGCTTTTTTAAAGTGCTCTGAATGCCAATCAAAGAAAATGTCACAAAATAAAATACAGTCCTGTTTGTTTTGCTTCACTTTGCTTCAAAAATGATACCCCATGTTGCTTTCTTGGTGCTTCAAAGCGTCTCCAAAGCCTCCATAGATGTCTATGACAATGTTCACAAACAGCACATGCAACTTTGGAGAGGCTTTTATTCAGCTTTGGCTTCACTTTGTTTTGGAGGTATTGCAGGTATGCAGTGCATGGTACACAGGGAAACCAACAAACGAACCGGAAAAACATGATCAGTATTCACGTCCTGTTCATGTGTATATACAAGGCGTACCTCGGTTTACGAATTGAATTCGTTCTGTGGGACTTTTCGTATTGTGAAAAATTCCTAAACTGAAACGCAGTTTCCCATAGGAATGCATTAAAAACCAATTAATCCGTTCCGGAGGTCAGAAAAAAGTAAAAAAAAAGTCTTTTACCTGTTTAAAACTCTTTATAAAGTGCACTTTAAAGGCATAAATACTGTACAGGGACATGATTAAAAATTAATTTGTAAATGCATTGAAAACCAATTAATCCGTTCCGGAGGTCAGAAAAAAGTCAAAAAAAGTTTCATCTGTTCAAAACTCTTTATAAAGTGCGCTTTAAAGGCATAAAGGGACATGATTAAAAAAAAAAATTAGTAAATTAACTGAAAACCAATTAATCCGTTCCGGAGGTCAGAAAAAAGTAAAAAAAAGTCTTATCTGTTCAAAACTCTTTATAAAGTGCACTTTAACCACTTCAAGTCCGAACACTTTTACCCCCTTCCTGTCCAGCCCAATTTTCAGCTTTCAGCACTATCACACTTTGAATGACAATTGTGCGGTCATGCAACCCTGTACCCATATGAATTTTTTTAGCATTGTTTTGAGACAGATAAAGCTTTATTTTGGTGGTATTTATTCACCACTGGGATTTTTATTTTTTTTGCTATGTAAATGAAAAAGTCCACAAAAAAAAAAGTGTTTTTCTTATAATATTTTGCAAATAAATAGTATTTCATCATAAATCTTAGCCAAAATGTGTTCTGTTATCTTTTTAGTAGAAAAAAAAAATAACCCAAATTAGTATATAACCAAACATTATAATTTTTAAACATTTCATTTTTAATTTTTTTATATTATTATTTTTTTTTTTTTACATACTGTCACCCTAGCACTGTACTACTTGTGGGGGGTGATGAAGATTTTTTTTTTTTACACTGATTGCTTTTACACCCGTAAAGGCTGTAAAAGCAATCATTTCTCCTTCTCTCTAGCTGCATTCTTGCAGCCATTGAGAACTACTGTGTTAGCTATGATTGGTCACAGCTTGTCACATGGTACAAGGCTGTTGTGAATAGCCTTATACCATGTGACCTCTGTGATCATTCTAAGATTTCACACGTAGTAAGCAATGATGTCACAAGTGACATCTTGCTTACTACTCTGCATGTAATCACTGATTGGTCAATCAGTGATCACATGATCGGGATCTCGCACAGAGATCCCATCCGACGATCAGTGTTCCACTGTGTCCCGAGGACACAGGGGGCACCGGATCACTCCCAGGGAGCGCGCACAGCTAGAAAATGCAGGTGCCGTTTATGAATGGCAACCCACCCCTGGAGTGCCACCGTCCTGCCGTTTATAAACAGCAAGCGGACGGCAAGTGGTTAAAGGCATAGTACTGTACAGGGACATGATTAAAAAAAAATTTGTAAATGCATTGAGAACCAATTAATCCATTTGTATTGCGAAAAAAATTCGTAAACTGAGGCATTATTTTCAATGGATTTTCATTTATAAACCGATAATTATGTTAACCGAGGCATTTGTAAACCAGGGTATGCCTGTATTCTGGAAGTGTCTGGTGCAGACATCACTTCTGGTGTGCAGGAAGGTGAGCAGGGTCCGGACTGGTGAGGAGCAACTAGCAGACGACGAGCATGGTGTACAACATTCCTGCAACCAATTTATTTGTCCTGGGACTTTGAATGAGGCACACAACCAATGAATAACTAGTTTCCAACATTGTTGTTTGATAAATGAATAAATAAACTTCTAATTGAGTACAAAAGAGGATAAAATACTAACAAGCAGATTTGTAATGAATCCATATTAATGCATTTCATACATAATGAAATAAACTGTTGATCATACACAATCCAGATGTCAGTACATGATTACACTAAAAATTGCATCAAAAAACTCCACGCGTTTCGTGTCTCTCTATTCACCTCTTTAGGTGTAGATATATGTATAATATCTGTAAGGTATGTAGCATACCTAATGATATATCATAATACAAAGAGTAATTCCAACCTCAGGGGCCACCAGAGGGACTCTAATACTTACAAATCAGCTAAGAATAGATATGACAGTATTTCCAAAAAGTGATCACCAGGGGAGTCTCACTCAGATTCCATAGAAGCATGACTCAACAAGAACCCAAAGGGGACAAACAGGAAGAAGATTCAACGTGGGTGGGCAATCCATGATGGCACCCAACATAGTTGCTCTAGAAAACAAGTTTAGGTATACATTATAGTGATGAATGAATAATAAAATCAAAATGGGTAATAAGAAACAAAAATATTGTGCAATGCTGGCTGCAAAAGAGGAAACATATAGTGAATATGTGAAGGTGCAGAAAACTGCTCCTAGTGGTAAAGGGAAGGGAAAGACACCTAACTCTCAAAGTCCAGTCCAAAGAAAATGGAATGTGCCAGTAAAAAGAAATAAACCACCAAGTACCCAGAGCTAAATGTAAAAACAAAATATAGGCAGCTAAAGCAAGAATCACCATGAGTCAAGAGCTCTCATTGTAATATTAAATAGATATTTCAGTCAAAATAGGCAAAAATAAAATGCAGTACTGGCTGCAATCTAGCAGTAATTAAAGGAAACACATGGTGAGTTTGTGAAAGGTACAAAAGCTGCATCTGGTGGCATGAAAAAAAAGAAAGAAAAAGCACCCAAGTCTCAGAGTCCAGTCCAAAGATAAAGGACGATACCAGTACAACATTGGAGTGCTATATCGGAAGGTGAGTGGGGACCAAAGAGAGAGGACTGAGCAGCAGTGGATCAGCAGAGCTGGGGGACCGGAGAAGCTAGCAATGTCACATGTGGTGTTCAATGTGGAAGCAATATAGCAGGAGGTGAGCAGGGACCAGAAAAAAAGGAGGATCAGCAAACCAGAGGATCGGCAGAGCTGGGGGTTACTACTGAGTGGGGGGAACAGCAGAGCTGGGGGGGTTACTATTGAGCAGGGGATCAGCAAATCTGGGGATACTGCTGAGTGGGGCATCAGCAGAGCTGGGAGTACTACTGAGCAGGGGATCTGCTGAATGAGGATACCAATGAGCTGGGAATCTGCTGAACAGGGGTACTAAGGAGCTGGGGATCTGCTCAGTGGGGATATTAATGAGCTGGGGATCTGCTCAGTGTGGGTACTAATGAGTTGGGGATCTGCTCAGTGTGGGTACTACTGAGCTGGGGACCTGCTCAGTGGGGTTACTACTGAGCTGGGGATCTGCTCAGTGGGGATATTAATGAGCTGGGGATCTGCTCAGTGGGGGTACTACTGAGCTGGGGATCTGCTCAGTGTGGGTACTACTGAGCTGGGGATCTGCTCAGTGGGGTTACTACTGAGCTGGGGATCTGCTCAGTGGGGGTACTATTGAGCTGGGGTTCTACTGGGCCCTTTAAAACAAACAGAAAATGAACACACACAGGGTATTCATTAAAGCTTCATAAAAGCATAATTTCAGCATCACCAAAGCATCATTGAAGCATCAAAAAAGGATGCTTCAAAAAAGCAAAAAAAGTGGTGAAAAAAGTGTAAATGAACCCTTACCGATATCCTTATTCCCCAAACAAATGATCCATACATATTCACAATTCATTCGCAATAGAAGGGACTTTTTGAGTAAAGAATACATGCATGAATATAATTTATTTTTTCAACCAGAGCTTAGTGCAGCCTTTCTCAACCTTTTTACCTCAAAGGAACCCTTGCAATAATTTTCAGGTCTCAGGGAACACCTGCAAAGATTAGTAAATTGGTGGTCACTAGGAAAGTGCCACTGACATTGGTGGTGGTAAGTACGAAGAATGGCCCCCCTTAAAGTCATACCTATGGCTCTGCCATATGATGTTGGGCCAAGAACTATGGGAGGTCAGTTAGCTACAGCTCAAGCCCCTAGCCACTTCTGGAGGAATCCGAGGGTTCCATGGAACCTGGAACCCTGGTTGAGAATGGCTGCCCTAGAGGAACCCTTAAAATAATTTTCAGGTCTCAGAAAACCCCTAATATAGTCAATTAATAAGGGTCATTTGGAAAATGCCCCATACGTTGATGGTCACTGGTAAGAATGCCCCCCTTACAGTCATACCTATGGCTCTGCCAAATGATGTTGGGCCTAAAACTATGCAGGCACCATCACATGGGAGGCCACTTAGCCACAGCTCAAGGAACCCCTGGTCCATTCTTGAGCAACCCAAGGGTTCCCTGGAACCCTGGTGAGAATGGCTGGCTTAGTGTAACTTCACCTTAACACAACTCCACACAGTAATGACTGAGAGCCATGAGTTGTCACAATGCAGTACTGTTCAAAAGAAAAATATGAAAGTAGCCATTGCTAATTGCCTTCAGAAAATGTAAGTTTCCTGGACATCATGTTGATCCAAAGGCTTCAGAAATACTCAGAATATGCAGCAGGTGAAGGTGGAATTCTAGATCTGCATGCTTGCTTCAGCCAGTGACTCAAAACACTGAATTCAGAGGGTCAGCATGACCGGCATCTAGCACTTTCAGAAGCAGGTCAGCAAAGCAGTGAGCAGGGTTTTGTTTGTCCATTTCCATACAATCTGGTCATGGCATGTAACGTCAGTTTTAGTACAGTCGGGGAATTCTATAGCATGCAAAGTTCTTTAAACAAGGCTTAATGCTCGGCAAATGCCAAGATGATGTAATTATACAGCAGAGTGCTGATGTGCCTCCTAGTTATGATAGTTAATTATTGATGGACTCCTAGCAATCACTGTTTTGCAGATCACCCCGGGGAACGTTACACAGGAAGCGTTACAAAAGGCATTATACAAAGCAGCCTTTTAAGTTTGCAAAACTGTTATACAGAGGCTTAGTGGTGAACTGCACCTCCTGCAGAACTGGTGACCTGGGTTCACTTCTCTATAAACATTTTCTTACATTAGGTCTGACTTGACAGATTTGCTTTGGAGTAATGAGTGTATTGCCGTGACGCACAATACAGCACCCGAAAGCGCCAGAGGGGGACCCCAGAAGAGGAGGGTCAGGGCTGCTCTGTGCAAAACCATTGCATAGAGCAGGTAAGTATGAGATATTTGGTATCTTGATTTAACGAACAAAATTAGAAGCTTTAGTAGCACTTTATGAAGCATGAGTGACTCAGGACAGGCTCTTTTAACCTCTTCACGCCGGCCGAATGCAAATATGCGGCCTCCCGGCGTCTGGGCCTAGACGCCAAGCGGCCGCACATTTGCGTTCTATTAAAAAAAGACATATGTGTTGAGAACGTGCGCCCTGAGTGCTCCCAGCACACGTCTGGTTCTCACGGAAAGGTCCCGATCTCTTTCGATCTCTTTCGATCAGGACCTTTCCTGATCATGTGACCGCCATGACGGCATGTCACGGCGGTCACATGACTCTAAACCCCGCCCCGCCTCCTGGCTTCTGAAACCCTTAAAGGGCCGGGAGGCGCCAGCGTGAAGGGGTTAAATTGTGTCGCTGTAATGATTTAAGCAGGCCATAGACGGTTCGTGTATCAGCCAAATTTTTGTCCGAAAGAATAATCGGCCGATATTCGCACCGTTAGTGGGGCAATGTCATCGCCCGATTTTCGGTATTCCTCCTCATTTCTTTTATCAGTCATGCTGGAAAATTTACAAAAAACGGACGATTTTCGTTATTATTGGTGGCAACAGAACGACTGATTTTTTGTTTTTCGGCCGAAAATTCGGCTGATAAATGAACCGTCTATGGCCTGCATGACTCTCTCCTCTGACTTAAAATAGAGTTCCACCTGAAAAAAAAGAATAAATAAAAGTCATCAGCTACAAAAACTGTATTAAAATAAGAAATAGTTTGGCGCTCCACTACCAATTGAAAAAAATGTGTAAATAAACAAATAACAATCCAGCTTCACAAATGTGCATAAAATCCTTGTTTTTGACACTTCTTCCAGTGCTACATTATGATCATTATGATTGGTGAACTGCACAGCTTATACTTTGGTATCGTGGCAGTGGAAGAAGTGTCAAAAACAAGGATTTTATAAGGACAAGCAATAATATAATTGCAGAGATATTGTTATGCACATTTGTGAAGCTGCATTGTTATTTGTTTATTTATTTACACATTTTTTCAATTGGTAGTGGAGCGCAACACTATTTCTTATTTTTATTTCTCTGTGACACAATGGTATGAGTATGTGTTGAGTGTAAGCGAACCACAAATTTTCATTTTTTATTTACACCATTTTTTGATCATTTTATTACACAGCATTGGTATTATTTTAAATAGTGTAATATACACCATAGTAGCTCACAAGACCTCACATTTTAGTATTTACAAAAACTGTAGCTGCTGACTTTTAAAATACAGCCACTTACCTGTTCCTCGGTCCAGCGGTGTCTGGCTGGTTTCTCTGGCCATCTTCTCTCCCTGGCGCCAGCATCTTTAACGTGGGCACCCAGCTGTGACAGCTTGTGGCTTCACAGTTGGGTGCCCACTGCACATGTGCGAGAAGTGCTGCCCTTTATGAATGGTCCCGAAGTCTTCTGCAACCTGTCACGTGTCCCAGAAGACTATGGGGAGGGAGGGGAGGAGGACAACTTCTGCTTCTGATTGCCTAGGTGATCGCAGTGGAAGTGGGAGCGGGTACCTGCCATATGCGGGTACCCACTCCCCCCCCTTTTGCTCCCCAAAGGTGCCAATCCTTAATGGGGAGCGAGGGACAAAGCATTAAAGCGGAACTTCCCCTTTTGGGTGGAACTCCGCTTTAAGAACAGAAACAGGAGGGATCAGAATAAGGCTGATTCATTTTGTAAAGCGCTGCGCAAACTGTTGGCGCTATATAAATCTTGTGTGATGATAATAATAATGACACATGGGTATTTTTTGAAAGAGATCAATCACTGCAAAAAAATCACTAATGCCAGAGACTAGCAGCGATTTGCTAGAGTTGAACAAAATTAAAAAAAAAACATGATGTATCAAATAATATAATGTGGCTCACACCAACAGGTAGTATAACAAACCTATACCAATGTATAAAAAAATCAAAAAGTGCACTGAGATAGTTATGAATAAACAGAAATGAGTTGGGGAGGAGTTTCCAGTGCTGACATCACGCCACTGTGCGATCCTGGGTCAGGAGCGGCTATATGTGTAAGCCAGTTTACATTGTTTTATTTGTAGTGTTTTTACCCATATATTGTAGCCTCCCTAGTGGTCTGATTATGTCAGTATTTCTGTGCTCAAAGCGGTACATTTTCTTGCATGGAAATATGTATTTTGTTTATTGTAGGCCTGTAATTTTTAGGAATAACTCACTGAAATCTGTCCAAACAAGAGTCTAGTAAACATCCCGGGTATGTTAAAATTTTAAAAACGAAATCATAAATTATAATTTAATAAATAATCATTAAAAAAAATATAATAATAAATTTAATACAATAATATAATCAAACCAAAAACACTGAAATTTGAAATATAGCGCCAAGTTCGCACATCACTGAGCAAAGTCGCAGAATCGTTTTCAGTGTCTGATGACGAATTTCCCCACGAATCATTATCACTCAATTCTGCAAGTGGTTCTAATTTACTATCGCTGTTCTCTAGCTGGTCTAAAACCGCTTTTCACATAAAGGGAAACTTTTTGGACGCCAAGGACGTTTCTCAGTTTCAAGGCAGAAAGAACAGTAAAAATGCAGGCAGGGCACAGGACAAAGCACTCGGGACAAAATGTATGTGAAATGGTTTGATACAGTAATGTTTTACTAAATGATTTTAGTGTATTTAGTGAATGTCACTTTTTCACATTTTTAAATTTCCCACCGTTCCGTCCCCCGTACGTCCTGACGTCACAAGGAATGGAACCTAGAAGACAGATGCCGGAGGACATTACAGGGGACACTGCAGGGGGGACATCGCGGGAGCGCAGGACAAGGTAAGTGAAGAACAGATCCCAGAGCAGCCCTGCAGGGTATTCCCGAGTGTAGCTCGGGGTTACCGCTTGTGGTGCTGAAACTTTACCCCGAGCTACACTCGGGAATACCGTATTTTTCGCCGTATAAGACGCACTTTTTCTTCCCCAAAACTGGGGGGGAAATGTCAGTGCGTCTTATAAGGCGAATATGGAGCGGCCGGTCCGGTATTTCCACCACGGCCGTGTCAGAATACCGGGCCGGCCGCTCAGCTCTGCAGCGGGACCTTACCTGTTCCTCTATCCAGCGTTGTGCTGTCTTCCCGGCTTCTGTAGTGTGGCATGACAGCCAGGTGCCAAGTGCGCATGCGCAAGAAGCGGTGCTTTTTGTGAATGGTAAAGCGGTACCTGGGACACATGACAGATCCCAGAAGCCGCCGGACCAAGTGCTTCTCGCTCATGCGCACTGGGCACCCGGCTGTCATGCCGAGCGCCATTACAGAAGCCGGGAAGACAGCGCGTGGCTGGATCGAGGAACAGGTAAGATCAAACAAAAACTCTGCGGAAGTAAGAGCGGGTACCTGTCAAATTCAGGTACCCGCTCCCCACCTCCCCAAAGGTCAGCAGTCATCTGTACTGTCCGCAGTCTCTGGTCATCCCTGTGCTGTCCGCAGTCTCTGGGTCATCCCTGTGCTGTCCGCGGTCTCTGGGTCATCCCTGTGCTGTCCGCAGTCTCTGGGTCATCCCTGTGCTGTCCGCGGTAACTGGTCATCCCTGTGATGTCCGCAGTCTCTGGTCATCCCTGTGCTGTCCGCAGTCTCTGGTCATCCCTGTGCTGTCCGCAGTCTCTGGTCATCCCTGTGCTGTCCGCAGTCTCTGGTCATCCCTGTGCTGTCCGCAGTCTCTGGTCATCCCTGTGCTGTCCGCAGTGTCTGGTCATCCCTGTGCTGTCCGCAGTCTCTGGTCATCCCTGTGCTGTCCGCAGTCTCTGGTCATCCCTGTGCTGTCCGCAGTCTCTGGTCATCCCTGTGCTGTCCACAGTCTCTGGTCATCTCTTGTACTGTGTCTGCAGTCCATTAGTTCAGAATTTTTTTTTCCTGTTTTCTGCCTCTAAAACCTAGGTGCGTCTTATGGTCAGGTGCGTCTTATACGGCGAAAAATACGGTACCTCCAGGGAGGTTAATAAATACTACACTATTGGAGATTCATTCACTCCTGGTGAGCCTTATTTTATCCTAGCCCGATTCTGCTTAGAGGTACCTGTGGATGCAGTTGCTGAGTAACAACGTATACACACTGGGCTTTTGTTATGACACATGGGCACTTATGCTGCTATAATGACAGCCAACGGTTCCGGTGAGTTTTGAATTCATGGGGAGGCGTTGGTGGACCTCTGAATTCTTTACAGGAAGAAAGATCACAGTAGTTAGGGTGGTGGATCAATCTTTTCAAGTCTTCTCATTTGGACTTTGTTATATGGACTGGTTTTTTTTCACTTTGTGTTTATATTTTTGGAAACTTTTTTGGATCACATTTCTATTTATGCATAATTATCTCAGTGACACTACAGTTTTGATTTTCAAGAGTTGCTGGCGATTTTCCACAGCATGGGGCTGTGCTCTGCTGCAAACTGCTCTCCTTCAGCAATGTGTAGCTAAGTATAGTGATTGCTGCAACATGGGAGGGTTATAACACCTGTTAGGTTTTTTTTTGTCATCTAATTCAGGAGTCTCCAAACTTTCTAAACAAAGAGCCAGTTTCCTGTCCTTCAGACTTTAGGGGGGGCGAACTGTGGCCATTGGGAGTAGAAAAGGTCCAGATGTCAGTGGGGAAAAAAAACGCTCCATCTTTGGTGTCAGCGGGAGGAATTGTGCCCCATTGTTGGTGTCAGTTAGAGGAATTAAGCCCCATCAGTGGAGTCATTGGGCCCCATTGTTGGTGTCATTGGAAGAAATTGTGCCCTGTCATTGGGAAGAATTGTGCCCCATCATTGGTGTCAGTAGGTGAAATTATGCCCCATTGTTGGTATCAGAGGATGAAATCATGCCCCAAGGGCCAGATAAAAGCAAGCAAAGGGCCTCAGTTTGGAGACTACTGATCTAATGTAAGGAAATATGGCGCTCAGCAGGGGAAACAGACAGTCCACAATAATATAAGGAGAAAAAAGTCTCTATATGAGTATTTCAGGGCTGCTGCTGTATAGTTAGAAGAGACTCTGCAAACAAGCATAAGGAGAGAAGAAGGCTTTCTTACTCTGCAGAATAACATTGGACAGCAGCTGCAGATAAGGGTCCCAGCTACGAGCTGGTACATAACAGTCACGGGAAATAAGGAAGGGGAAGTGAGCTGAAAACTTTGCTTTACAGAGGCTCCTAGAAATGTTACAGTTTAAAGGGGAACTCTACATTATCTGGGTGCTACCACATTATGAGGGGGAAAGAGGGACAGAGGGACTTTGTTCCAAATCAGGGACAGTCTCTCGAAATCAGGAACAGTTGGGGGGCATGACTCTGGTGAAAACAAGGTATTCACTTTGGAGAGATTTCCTCTCACTTTCTGTTTTGGCTGTGGGACAGGTAGTGAAATCTCCCCAATGAGAGACAGATGACAAATAAAAAGCATAAGGAGAGAAGCAGCGCCGATCTGAGTGTAGCAATATGGATGTACTTCTGACAAGCAACAAATTGCACACTTACAAAATAAGAAGTAAAAACAGATGCTCATCAAAGAAAGCTGCTATCTGCTGTAGGTATCACCAGCCATGGCCGCTACACGCTGGGAGACACATTGGTAAAAGGATCCTCGGTGGTGCTGGTGGCTTCCAGTACTTCCTGGATCATCCCGAGGCTCTGTGGGCGTTGGGCGTGATGTCAGCACGTCAGATACGTAACAGTGGGCGCGGTACGTGTTTGGAGCATGCATGCTCCTTCTTCAGGCCCTTCTTCTTCAGTGTGTCTCCCAGCATGCAGCGGCCATGGCTGGCGGTTGCTACAGCAGATAGCAGCTTTCTTTGATGAGAGTCTGTTACTTTTTATTTTGTAAGTGTGAAATTTGTTGCTTGTCAGATAAAAATCAATGGTGCTACACTCAGATCGGCGCTGCTCCTCTCTTTATGCTTTTTATTTGTCATCTGACTCTCATTGGGGAGATTTCACTACCTGTCCCACAGCCAAAACAGAAAGTAAGAGGAAATGTCTCCAAAGTGAACGCCTTGTTTTCACCAGAGCCATGCCTCCCAACTGTTCCTGATTTCGAGGGACTGTCCCTGATTTGGAACAAAGTCCCTCTTTCCCCCTCATAATGTGGTAGCACCCAGATACTGTAGAGTTCCCCTTTAAACTGTAACATTTCTAGCAGCCTCTGCTTGTAAAGCAAAGTTTTCAGCTCACTCCCCCTCCCTTATTTCCTGTGACTATTATGTACCAGCTCGTAGCTGGGACCCTTAACTGCAGCTGCTGTCCAAGGTTATTCTACAGAGTTTAGAAAGCCTGTTAAAAATATAGAAAGTGAGAGAGGAATGTATGTATTGTGATGTATTCGTTGGTATATACCCTTGTAAGTTTTCTATAATTCACTTAGCAGATGAGAGCATGAGCCATCTGTTGAGTCAAAACAGCTGTTTTTAATAAATCAGTTGTATTCCTCAAGTCTGTGTCCGGAGTTTTCTGGTTTACTAAGATTGCTACTACAATTTTTCCCTCATTTTGGTCTAATCTATATAGTTGTATATAAAATGCACTATTTATCTCTCAAAAAAATGCTAAACCTTTCATGAAGTTTCTAAATTTCTGCATTTGTAAAATTCAAAAGCCTATATAATGGATATAGTAGTGGTAAAAAAAAGCACTTGTTGGTTCGACTAATCTTTTTTTTGTATAATTCTCCTTTAAGGGGTGTGTCCTATGCCTACATATGTTTGATAATAGGTGTCGCTCATTCCCATTTCAAAATGTTGGGCGGTATGCCAGAACTAGTGTCCTCATTGGAAGATTTCCCCTCATTCCTGTTCTGGGGACAACCCAAAATTTGGGACTTTTACTTTCACGTTCGATAATGGTAAACAGGACAAATAGAGAGGGTGAATCTTCCTAACAGGGACAAAGGCAGCATTTAAAACTGACAGGTGTTCTAATCCACCTCTCTGTCCAAAAGTAATTTAAAAAAAGTTTTGCATTTAGTTCTACTTTTAAGAGTGATTGTCACCAGCAATTTTGCCAGCAAGCTAAAATGCGGATGAACCTCAGGTGCGGAGTGACAGATCACATTTACAGTTACTGTTAGTGATCACATAGAAAATCATTATGAAGTTCTTTGCAATGTAGAAATGTAACAAAATGGCAGTGAGGGGCCAATAGTAAGAACATCGCCAGAGCACTTAACAGCCAAGACAGCTATTGTTTTCACTATCAGATCAGCAATGGCAGCCCTTATATTTCTCCAGGAATTGTGTACTGACGTCCTGCATGGATCCTTCCTTTATTACAGCTCTGCGGACCAGCATTCCAAAATAGAAACAAACCAAAAGTGGCCATACAGCTCGTGTAACCAACACCACCTCCAACCCTTCACCAATACACTGCACCCTGCCTTCCTCTGCTTCCGCATAATAAGCCCAGCATCAGCCAGTCTCAGCTCACCGGAAGCGGAAATGAGCCCGCTTGTCACGGAAGTTGAACTAAACACCGGAAGTGGCGGCGATGGTAAGATAATAACAATCCCGGCGATGTTTTGTCATGTTTATTTGTCTGTAATCCCCCCAGACTTTACTATGTAATATATGAGGGGCGGAGAGCGAGAGACGCGCCTGTGTACAGGCTCCACATTTATCACTGTACAATGATTATATATCCTCCATTCACCTCGGTGTAATGACATCTGCCCTCCATTCACCTCTGTATAATGACATCTGCCCTCCATTCACCTCTGTATAATGACATCTACCCTCCATTCACCTCTGTGTAATGACATCTACCCTCCATTCACCTCTGTATAATGACATCTGCTCTCCATTCACCTCTGTATAATGACATGTACCCTCCATACACCTCTGTATAATGACATGTACCCTCCATTCACCTCTGTATAATGACATGTACCCTCCATATACCTCTGTATAATGACATGTACCCTCCATATACCTCTGTATAATGACATGTACCCTCCATATACCTCTGTATAATGACATGTACCCTCCATTCACCTCTGTATAATGACATGTACCCTCCATATACCTCTGTATGATGACATGTACCCTCCATTCACCTCTGTATAATGACATCTACCCTCCATTCACCTCTGTGTAATGACATCTACCCACCATACACATTATATCCTCTATTCACCTCTGTATAATGACATGTACCCTCTATTCACCTCTGTATAATGACATGTACCCTCTATTCACCTCTGTATAATGACATCTACCCTCCATACACCTCTGTATAATGACATCTACCCTCCATACACCTCTGTATAATGACATCTACCCTCCATTCACCTCTGTATAATGACATCTACCCTCCATTCACCTCTGTATAATGACATCTACCCTCCATTCACCTCTGTATAATGACATCTCCCCACCATTCATCTCTGTATAATGACATCTCCCCACCATTCATCTCTGTATAATGACATCTCCCCACCATTCACCTCTGTATAATAACATCTCCCCACCATACATCTCTGTATAATGACATCTGCTCTCAATTCACCTCTGTGTAATGACATCTACCCACCATACACATTATATTTTCCATTCACCTCTGTATAATGACATCTCCCCTCCTTTCACCTCTGTATAATGACATCTCCCCTCCTTTCACCTCTGTATAATGACATCTCCCCTCCTTTTACCTCTGTATAATGACATCTCCCCTCCTTTTACCTCTGTATAATGACATCTCCCCTCCTTTTACCTCTGTATAATGACATCTCCCCTCCTTTCACCTCTGTATATTGGCATTTGCTCTCCATTCACCTCTGTATAATGACATCTATTCTCCATACACCTTTGTGTAATGACATTATATCCTCCATTCACCTTTGTATAATGACATCTCCCCTCCTTTCACCTCTGTATAATGACATCTGTCTATTCACTTCTGTATAATGACATCTACCCTCCATTCGCCTCTGTATAGTGACATTTACTCTCAATACAGAGAGTAATGTAGTGATAATAATGTAATGATATTATATAAATAGTAATGATATTATATCCTACATTCACCTCTGTATAATGACATCTACCCTCCACTCACCTCTTTATAATGACATTTAATGTCCACTCAACTCTGTAAAATGACATCTACTGTCCATCAACCTCTGTATAATGACATCTACCCTCCATTCATCATAATGACATCTACCCTCCATTCATCATAATGACATCTACCCTCCATTCTCTTCTGTTTAATGACATCTATTGTCCATTCACTTCTGTATATTGGCTATATATCCTCCATAGAATGATTTCTTCCATCCATTGTATAATATTATATCCTTCATTCAGCTCTGTATAATGGCATGTACTCTCCATTCACCTCTGTATACTGATGTTATATCCTCCCCTCACCTCTGTATAATGACATCCAGCCTCCATTCATCCCCGTATCCTGACATCTACCCACAAATCATATTGATATATTCTCTAAATTCCCCTCCATGCAATGACATATACTTTCCATTTGTTTCTGGATATTGATATTATATTCTACATTCACCCCTGTTTACTTATATACAGTATACCATCCATTAATTTCTGTAAAACGACATCAACCCTCCATTCACCTCTATATAATGAAAACTACAATCACTTACCTCCTATATAATGTCATCCACCCTCCATTTATCTCTGTGTATCGATATAACACCTCTCTTCCCTTCTGTATATTGTCAATATAGAGGTGAACGGAGGGTAGATGTCAATATACAGAACTGTATGGAGGATGTATCATTATACTGAAGTGATTAGAGGGTAGATGACAATATATAGAGGTAAGTGGATGGTAGATGTAATCTTCTGTATATTGACATCTACCCTCCATTTACATCTGTCTATTGACATATATCCTTCATTCACTTCTTTGTAAAGACATTCACCCTCATTAACCTCCACATAAAGATCTCCCCTCATTAATCTCTTCAAGACACAGACCCCCAGTTGTTTCTCCATACCTGACATGGACCCCCAGTCACATCTTTGTATGTGACATTGACCTCCAATCACCTCTCTATATATTTTCACAGACCAGTATTTATGACACAGTCCCTCAATCACACACACATACATACATACATAACCTAGACCTCTAATTACTTCTATATACCTAACCAAAACCTATATTCACCTCACACACATATCATTTTTTGACAAAAGAGATTTCCTTTTTACAAATCTTTGTATCCTCAGGAGAGCGAGTTTTCAGACCCCGACCTGGCAGGCTTGGGAGAGGCGGAGAATGGAGAGAATGCACCGGTGTACTGTATTTGCCGCAAACCAGATATTAACTGCTTTATGATGTGAGACTAATTTATGATCTTTATTGAATCAGCAATATTGCTGAATAATATATAATTCTTTTGACAGCACTAGTCTTCTTTCTGGTTTCCTTTGGATATCTTAAAGCGGAGTTCCAGCTATTATCACTCTATCTCCACCTGAAAATGGCTCTTTTTTCTGTTCTTCTCAACAGACATCCCCTAGAACCTCAAAGTTAACACCAGCTAGAAGGAAGTGTTTTAATATGTATAAAACTTGTGTTAATTTTTTTTTTTTACATACTTAAAGTGGAATTTCAGCTGAAAAAAATAAAAGTTAGCAGCTACAAAAAACTGTAGCTGCTGACTTTTAAAATACAGTCACTTACCTGTCCCTCGGTCCAGCGTTGTCCTCACCACAGCTGGTTTCACCGGCCGTCTTCTCTCCCTGGCGCCTGCATCTTCAGCCACAAGCTGTCACAGCCGGGTGCCCACCGCGCGAGAGGTGCTGCGATTTGTGAATGGCCCTGTAGTCTTGTATGTTGCGGAGCTCACCAGTGCGTTCTTCTTTCCTCAGAATGTACCAAACGGTTGATTTGGCCGCTCCTAATGTTGCTGCTATCTCTCTGATGGATTTGTTTAGTTTTTGAAGCCTTACAATGGCCAGTTCCACTTGCATGGACCGCTCCTTTGAACGCATGATGTAGGTTCACAGCACTAGATTCCAAATGCAAATACCACACTTCGAATCAACTCCAGACCTTTTACCTGCTTAATTGATGAAGAAATAATGGAGTAGTCCACACTTGGCCATGAAACAGCTTTTGATTCAATTGTCCTATTACTTTTGGTCCCTTAAAGGGGGGATGGCTACTCTTAAAGCGGAGTTCCATCTGCAAAAAAAAAAAAGTCAGTATCTACAAAAACTGTAGCTGCTGACTTTTAAAATACAGACACTTGCCTGTCCCTCGGTCCAGCGGCCATCTTCTCTCCCTGGTGCCGGCATCTGCAGCCGCAAGCTGTCACAGCCAGGTGCCCACTGCGCATGCGTGAGAAGTGCTGCGATTTGTGAATGGCCCTGTAGTCTTCTTGGACCTGTCATACGTCCCAGAAGACTACGGGGAGGGAGGACAACTTCCGCTTCCGATCGCCTTGGTGATCGCAGCAGAAGTGGGAGCGAGTACCTGTCAAATTCGGATACCCGCTCCCCAAAGGTGCCAATCCTTAATGGGGAGCGGGGGACAAAGACTTAAAGCGGAACTTCAGCTTTTGGGTGGAGCTCCACTTTAAATTAGCTCAAAGGTGAAATCCAGCCTTATAGTCAGTCTTGTATAGATTCCTCTCCTGTTCTGAACTTGATTACTCTGATTTCACTGCACACTGTGAGCTTATCACAATGCCCATTAGAAGCTGCAGAAAGTTGGAGCCTGCCTTATTTCTTGTCTGAAGGGTACCCAGCATCATCTAGCCTTTCTTCCCAGCCTTACTATTCCCTGCCATTCCCTTTTGTTCATTGGATTTTTTAAGCATGGAGGCTCAGCATCCTCCTTCCAGCTAAAATTTGCTTGCATTGCCTAGTAAAATACAGAGTTAGCGATGACATCACTTGGACTAAAATTAGGTATGTATTGATATTGAAAGGTTTTATTTAAAAATGTAATTGCGTCTTAATGAAGGGGATAGCAAAGTATAAGCAGATGGAACTTCAGCCTTAAAGTAAGAACTCAATCCTTCAGTAATAGGTATTGTTTAAATGATATATGTATATGGCGGCAGTTTGAATTACTTACGACTTATGCAGACTTTGTTTTGTGCTACACAGTGACTGGATTAGTTCTGACTCTATGAAAAGAATCATTTAAGCACAACTCTAGCCAATTTGTTTTGATTTTGGATAGAGTGGAGCAGCGTTGGAAGTTTTCTTGGCTTCTGAATGTTCTGTGACTTCATTAAGGAGCTTTTTTTCAATGATTTGCAATGCTGTACATGTCTCTTCCTTTCCTGTTTTGTCTGACACCCTTCACCTAGAAATATTTACTAGATGATGTGTTTTAGTACGAATTGTCCTCCCCCATCCTCTGGAACTCACTACCCCAATCCATCAGACTGTCACCTTCCCTCCTCACCTTCAGGTGCTTCCTGAAAACCCACCTCTTCAGGGAAGCCTACCCCACCCTCACCTAACAGCCGTTCTCCTTCATTCCTCCTACCACTCCATCCCCCACAGCCACTTCCTCCTGTACCACTACCCCCTCCCTCCTAGATTGTAAGCTCGAAAGAGTAGGGCCCTCTAACCCCTCGTGTGCTGTTTGTTGTTGCTGTACTGTTTAATGTATTGTCCCCCCCTCTATTGTACAGCGCTGAGCAAACCCTTTGGCGCTATATAAACTCGATGTAATAATAATAATTGTGCCCATGATGGGGAGATTTCTGGTTCTGTCTGACATCTGTCAAATAGGAATGTAGGAGAAATCTCCAAAATGGCCATTAACACAGCGGGCAAAAGTGGAGGGCAGTTCTAAACCTTCTCAAGTTTTTGTAAAAGGGAAATTTAAAAAAATTGGATATTGCTCTAGCATGTACTGTATGGACAGTTTTATCGCTATGACACTGCAACATTTGTTTTATTTAAATTGTGTACTGCTTGATGACATCTTGTCTGTTTTCTGTTTGCACAGTGGGTGTGATCATTGCAATGAGTGGTTCCATGGAGACTGTATCAACATCACAGAGAAGATGGCCAAGGCCATTCGGGAGTGGTACTGCATGCAGTGCCGAGGTGAGGAATGCCACCCATTGGTATCACAAATGGATAGACCCAAAAGTAGTACAGAGGATGGCATTTTGGGGTTTACCAAGCCTATGTTTGCTAAGAACTGATGACATTGGCTGCAAATTGCCCAATAACTATAATTCTGACTTCAGTGGTGTCAGCAGTTCCTAGTCAAGGGGGTATGCTGTGTTTTTTTTTTTTATTAGAATTAGATTTTGGCTCCAAGGGCAGGTTTTGATCTGATTGGTGGCTGAGAAGTAAGTTATTCCAGTTCTTAGTAAGAATATCTTAACAAATGAGACTATAAGTGATTGATTCTAACTGAACTTGTGGCAATAGAAAAATGGGGGATGACATTGCAGATTTGCATTTTAAGTGAAGCTCTACTTTTGTTGAAAAATAAAATCTCAACAATGCTACGTTGTCTGTGTCCCTTTAAGTATGAACCTTGGAGAATATCTTCCTAAAAGTAGAACCCCTAGCACAAAAGGTGCCTAAAACCCAGAATTCTGGGGAAAGCCAAATGCATGAAATGGGATTTTGAGAGGCATTATAGCAGTGCAATGCCTCAATACTGCAAGGAAGAGATTTTTTTTTTCTGTTTTAAAGAATTAAAGAAGATTAAAACGATGCTTAACGCTTTTTTAAGTATCTCTTTATAGTCATGTTCTGATGTTGTGATTTGGGATTGATTTTAGAAATGCTTCCTCCTCCTGTACTATATGCACAGGTGTCGTCACACTGATGTGTATTGCACAGAAGGAGAGGGGTTTATCAGTCCAATATGGATACAAGATACTTATTACTGAATGCACTGGGTCTAACTTTGGTGCTTGTGGTACTGCACATTCATAATTAGAAACGCTGTACAACTGGTGTAACATGAATGTATAGGTAAAGCTATGGGTGTTGTAAGATACATGATATGATTACGTTTAAAAATGTCAAACTTACATAGCTACATAGTTGGTTAAATAAAGACACTGGTCCATCTAGTTCAGCCTGAGTGTGTGTGCGTATGGCACTACCATTTTCCATATCCCAGTAAATTTTGTTTGCTAAGAAACACATCTAGAAGTTCTTTTAATTTATCTGCACTCCCTGCTGACACCACCTATTGTGCAAGGCAGTTCCACACCCTTACCCCTCTAACGGTAAAGAACCTTTTTGTACGGTTTAAGATCGAAACCACCTCTTGTCCAACCTCACTGCGTGGCTGCATGTCTTCTTTAGAGACCTTTAGGTTAAATAGTTTCCTTCCAATGCCACAGTCCGCATATGAAGATTCCCCTTTTAATGCCTCTTCTTCTCCTTTATTTGTTTTGTTGCCCTTCTCGGGACTATCTCCAATTCCAGCACATCCTTCCTGAGGATGGGTGACCAGAACTGGACAGCATACTCAATATGTGGCAAAACCAGAGTCTTGTAAATTGGTAGAATTATAGTTTTATCTCTTGAGTAAATACCTTTTTTAACCACTTCAATACCGGGCACTTATACCTCCTTCCTGCCCAGACCAATTTTCAGCTTTCAGCGCTGTCGCACTTTGACAGTTGCGTGGTCATGCAATACTGTACCCATATTAAATTTTTATCAGTTTTTTCACACAAATAGAGCTTTCTTTTGGTGGTATTTAATCACCACTGAGTTTTTTATTTTTTGCTGAATAAAACAAACACCTGAAACCTTTGAAAAAAAACACACTTTTCTACGGTTCTGTTATAAAATATTGCAAATAAATAACATTTCTTCATAAATTTAGGTCAAAATGTATTCTGCTAAATTTCTTTGGTGAAAATAATAATAATAATTGAATTTCTATTTATTTTTCCAATGTTTCTTTTTTTTTTTACTATTTTATTTTTGAACACACTGTGACCAAAGCAGTACAATGTTACCATAGTAACATTGAAGTACTCTGGGCAAGTGATCAGGATTTTTTATTTTTTTTTTTACACATTATGATTGCTAATAGCTAATACCAATGTATTTCATTGATATTTGCAATCATTGTTACTGAATGAAACTGATTTATTCAGTATTTTGTTGTGATTAGCTGTGATTGGGCAGAGCTGATCACATGATACAGATGGGCTGTGATTGTCCCTGTCTGTATCATGTGACTGACTTGACCAGTCACAGCTAACAACATAATTGTATGCAAAGGATGGCATGACAGGAAGCCATCCATTGTATACAATTGACATGTGATCTGCTGTGATTGGTCACAGCGGTCACATGACACTGGCAACGGGCCGGTGTAGTGATATGTCATCGGCTGTGTCACGTGGACACAGCCGGTGACAGATCGTGCGGTCGAGTAAGTGGCTCATTTTGACAGGACGTCATATGACGCCCAGTCACAACGGCGAGTGTCCTGCCCAGCTGTCAATCTGCTATAGACCGGGCGGAAAGGTGTTAATTCATGCTAGTAACCTGCTAGCCTTGCTTTCTGCAGCTTGGCATTGCATGCTATTCTTAAATTTATCTACTAGGACCCCCAGATCCTTTTCCATTCTTGATTCCCCCAGAGGTTCTCACCTTAGCGAGTAACTTGTATTCATATTTTTAGCTCCCATGTGCATTACTTTACATTTTTCAATATTAAACCTCATCTGCCACATAGCTTCCCACCCTCCCTATTTGAACAAAATCGTTTTGTAATGTTGCTATATCCTGTTGTGATGTTATTTCCATGCTCAGCAAGCACTGAGAGTGAACATTTATTCCCACCTCAATATTGTTTATGCACAAATTACACTGAATTGGTCCCAGGACAGAAGCCTGGGGTTCCCGGCTCAACACTCTGTACCAAATAAAATATGCCATTTATCACCACCCTCTGGTTGTACTCCTGCAACCAGTTTTCTATTTAAATACATAAAATATAATTCATGCCAAAATACATTATTGTGTAAATTAAACATTTTTAGGGTACTGTATTTAATGCCTTAGCAAAATCCAAAGGCCTTCCTTTGTAAATATTACAGCTCACCTCCTCAAAGGTCGGTCTGGCAAGAACCGTTCTTCATAGATCCATGTTGGTTACTACTAATAATACTATTTTTCATTAGCAAATTTTTGGATATGGTCCCTTATCGCTCCTTCTAATAGTTTATATACTGTTGATATTATGCTGACTGTCTGTAGTTTCCAGGTAGTTTGAATATTGGTACCATGTTTGCTTTTTTCCAATCTGCTTGTACCATTCCAGTCAGTAAGCTGTCCTTAGGAATAGTGTTCTGGCTATAACATGACAAAGTTCTTTGAGAACCCTTGGGTGTAAGACATCTGGTCCTGGTGATTTGCTTACGTGAAGTCTTCTAGTCTTTTTTGAACATTGGTTTCTGTCAGGGTACAAGGGTACATTCATTACAACGTTACTAACATTGCTCTCCTGTTTATTATACCCTTCCTTTTTCATTTGTATAGACTGAGGAGAAGAATGTGTTTAATACTGTTGCCTTCTCCCTGTCACTTGTGACCAACTTCCCCTGATCATCCTTTATGGGGCCAGTATGTCCTGACATGGCCTTCTTACAGTTAATATATTTGAAAATAAATTGCTAATTTTTTTTTTTCTTTTACGCTCTCTACTGCAATGTGTCTATCAAAATCTATTTTACCTGCCCTGATCATGCTCTTGCATTTCTTATTGCATTCCTTGTAGTTTTAGATTTCTGATGATGACCCTTTGGCCTTATTTTTTCTAAAGGGCAGTTTTCCTTGTTCATATGCCTTTTTACCTGGGATTTAAAGTACGAAATGGCCAGTGTAGCAATATAAACGTTATATAAATTTATCAGCAAAATAGAAGCTGCCCTTTAAAAGATCTAGGCTACAGTTTTTGTTTTTTTTCATCGTCTTTTCTTTTTGTCTCTTAAGGGAGATTGGATAAAGACTGTTATTGTGATGTTATTGCGATGTTATTGCTGAGAAATTGCAGTTTGGTGTACAGTGTAAATTTTATATTTCCAGACAAATATCCCCATTTGGAGATTAAATACCGACATAAGAAGAGCAAGGATAGGGAAAAAGAGACGGAGAGGGACGAGAACGAAGAGGTGATAAAAAGCGACAAGAGGAGGAATAGCACCAGCAGTGGCAGCAAGGTAATCATTATATCTTTTTGAAAAAATAAACCATGGCACATTTAGTAGAGTTATAGGTTATACCATTTAATGCAAAAAGCCCACCCAAATATGAAAAGGCAAAATCAAAGCTGATTAAAATCAAATTCACAAGCAGTAACATTGTCACCCTGAAACAAAACATAGGTCTAAACAGGGGCGGACTGACAACTCATGGGGCCCCCGGGCAATAGGGGCCCTGTGTCCTTGCCCACACTCAAAGCACACCCAAAAATGCCTATAAAAGGTACCAGGGGCATTTCATGGGGCCCCCTACTGACCCCGGGCCCTCGGGCAGTACCTGAGTGCTCGAATGGTCAGTCCGCCCCTAGGTCTAAACCAGCTTTGACTGTATGTTTATAATGGCCAACAGGTCAACAGGCTTTGGGCTTGTGTTGCTGGCATCAGTTTGATCCTATTCTGGGATCATTCAGAATTTTTTCACAGGTGTTTTTGATCTTCTGATCTGCTTTTGCCTGGCCTTAAGTGAGTTTTGAATTCCTATAGACTTGTATGGGAATGCACAACCCATCTGATGCAAACAAAAGCTCATCAACAGGCCCTAAAGCGAACTTAAATTTTAGAGACACCTTTCATGCAAAGAAGTGTATGAGGAGATTTTCTAGTGTACCCATATAAAGAACATACTAAATGATCTGTTTTTAGAAAAGCAATCATATGCCCACTTACAAACATTTCTACCAGAGATGCAGTATACTTATGTCTACATACAAACTTTTCTATCAGCACACTGATGCACACAGTGTTATTCTATTATGGAGAACGTTTGATATATGGATATTGGCTGGCTGGCAGCCCTTGTTTCATAGGCGGTCTGCTGATAGCACAACCATCAATCTGAGCTTGTCTAAACAAAATTTGGCTTGGTTCCCAACTTATAATGTCTAACTTGAGGTGCTTGAGTATGGTGTTATTTACAGTTAGGTCCATGTATATTTGGACACAAGCACAATTTTCATTCTTTTGGCTCTGTAGGCCAACAGAGTGAATTAAAACGAAACAATCCAAGTGAATTTGAAGTGCAGACTTTCAGCTTTAATTCAAGGGGTTGATCATAAATATCAAGTACACATTTTAGGAACTGCAAACATTTTTATGCACAGTCCTTCCATTTTCAGGGGCTTAAATGTAATTGGACAAATGAATATAATCATAAATAAAATGCTCATTTTTAATATTTTGTTGAGAATCCTTTACTGGCAATGACTGCCGGAAGTCTGGAACCCATGGACATTACCAAAGATTGGGTTTCCTCCTTTCTGATGCTTTGCCAGGCTCTAACTGCAGCTGTCTTCAGTTGTTCTTTGTTTGTGGGTCTTTCTCCCTTTTAGTTTTGCCTTCAGTAAATGAAATGCATGCTCGATTGGGTTGAGATCAGCTGATTGACTCGGCCATTGCAGAATATTCCACTTCTTTTCCTTCAAAAGCTCCTGGGTTGCTTTTGCAGTGTGTTTTGGATCATTGTCCATCTGTGCTGTGAAGCGCCGTCCAATCAACTTTGCTGCATTTGGCTGAATCTGGGCTGACAGTATATGTCTAAACACTGCAGAGCTTATCCGGCTGCTTCTGTCTTCTGTCACATCATCAATAAACACCAATGACCCAGTGACACTGGAAGCCATCCATGCCATCGCACTGCCTCCGCCATGTTTTACAGATGACGTTGTGTGCTTTGGATCATGAGCTGTTCCAAGCCTTCTCTACACTTTTTTCTTCCCATCATTCTGGTACAGATTAATCTTAGTTTCATCCATCCAAAGAATGCTTTTCCAGAACTGGTCTGGCTTTTTTAGATGTTTTTTGGCAAAGTCTAATCTGGCTTTTCTATTCTTCAGGCTTATGAATGGTTTGCACCTTGTGGTGAACCCTCTATTTGCTCTCGTGAAGTCTTCTCTTGATTGTAGACTTTGACAATGATACGCCCACCTCTTGGAGAGTGTCCTTCACTTGTCTGGATGTTGTGAATAGGTTTTTTTGTTTTTTTTTACCATAGAGAGGATCCTGTGATCATCCACCACTGTTGTCTTCTGTGAACGTCCATGCCTTTTTATGTTGCTGAGCTCACTCACCAGTGCATTCTTCTTTCCTCAGAATGTACCAAACGGTTGATTTGGCCGCTCCTAATGTTGCTGCTATCTCTCTGATGGATTTGTTTAGTTTTTGAAGCCTTACAATAGCCTGTTTCACTTGCATGGACAGCTCCTTTGAACACATGATGTAGGTTCACAGCACTAGATTCCAAATGCAAATACCACACTTAGAATCAACTCCAGACCTTTTACCTGCTTAATTGATGAAGAAATAATGGAGTAGCCCACACTTGGCCATGAAACCGCTTTTGATTCAATTGTCCAATTACTTTTGGTCCCTTGAAAAAGGAGGGATGGCTACTCTTAAAGCAGAGTTCCACCTGCAAAAAAAAAAAGTCATCAGCTACAAAAACTGTAGCTGCTGACTGTTAACCATTAGCCGCCCGGCCAATGGCCATTTGGTGGCTTCAAAACTGTCTCTGCACTCCGGGTGCACGCCATTTGGCGTGCTCCCGCACATGCGCAGTTTGCGCTAATGCAGAGGGGCGCAGCAGTGCGATCTGTCACCGGCCGTGCACCTCGGACACGGCCGATGACAGATCCGAGTACCGGCTCCCGTTGCTGGTACCATGTGACCTGCTGTGACCAATCACAGCAGGTCACATGACAGTTGTATACAATGGATGGCTTCATTCATGATGCCATCCATTGTATACTAGTGCCTAGCTGTGAATGGTCACAGCTAATCACATGCACATGTCATGTGATTAGCTGTGACCAAATCACAGCTAAGCACAAAAAAAAAAAAGCTGAATGAATCGATTTCATTCAGGTAAATGCTTGCTTATAGCAAAGTAATTCTTTGCTATAAGCAAATTGTGTAAAAAAAAAAAAAAAAAAATACTGATCACTTCCCCAAAGTAGTACAATGTTACTATGGTAACATTGTACTACTTTGGTCATAGTAAAATATGAAAAAAAAATCTTAAAAAAAATAAAAAAAAATGTAATAAAAAATTAAATATAATAAAAAAATTAAATATATATATATATATATATATATATATATATATATATATATATATACACATATTTATTATTATTATTATTATTATTATTATTTTTTTTTTTTTCATACTGTCACCAGTCAGTGTCCCTGTTCACCGCCATGCCAGTTATATGATGACGCTGTACTGCACTGGTGACCGTATGTAAAAAAAAAAATAGTGAAAATAATTTTTTTAATTTTTTCGTTTTCGGAAAAATTATGACAAAAAAATACAACTTCAAAAAACTCGCCATGCCTCTTATGAAGTACGTCGGACTGTCTACTCTGCAAAAAGGGATCATTTGGGGGATATCTGTACTATTCTGACATTCTTGGACCTCAAGAAATTAGATTGGCTGTCAGTACTTCAGGATTGATCAATATTCAGATCTATACCATAGTTTGTGAACTCTATAACTTTCCTACAAACTAAAAAATACATCCTAATTTGGGTTATTTTCACCAAAGACATGTAGCAGAATACATCTCGGCCTAAATTTATGAAGAACAATTATTTATTTGTAAACTTTTATAACAGAAACAAAGAAAAATGTGTTTTTTTTTCAAAATTTTTGGTCTTTTTTTGTTAATTTAGCAAAAAATAAAAACCCCAGCGGTGATTAAATACCACCAAAAGAAAGCTCTAGTTGTGTGAAGAAAATGATAAAATTTTAGTTTGGGTACAGTGTTGTATGACCGCGCAATTGTCATTGAAAGTGTGAGAGCGCTGAAACCTGAAAAACGGCCTGGCCAGGAAGGTGTAAAATTGCACGGTATTGAAACGGTTAAAATACAGACGGTCCAGCGGTGTCCTCACCACCGCTGGTTTCACCGGCCATCTTCTCTCCCTGGCTTCGGCATCTTCAGTGTGGGCACCCGGCTGTGACAGCTTGCGGCTTCACAGCCGGGTGCCCACTGCACATGTGCGAGAAGCACTGCACTTCCTGAATGGGCCCCGTAGTCTTCTGGGGCCTGTCACGTGTCCCAAAAGACTACAGAGAGGGATGGGGGGAGGACAACCTCCGCTTCTGATACCCTAGGCGAACGCAGCGAAAGTGGGAGCGGGTACCTGTCAAATTCGGGTACCCGCTCCCCAAAGGTGCTAATCCTTAATGGGGAGCGGAGGGACAAAGGCTTAAAGCGAAACTTCCCCTTTTGGGTGGAGCTCCGCTTTAAGAGCTGTAATTCCTAAACCCTTCCTCCAATTTGGATGTTAAACCTGTGCAATTTCAGCTGATATCCATTATATAACTATAGCTTGAATATATTTTGGTAAATACCTGAAAAAACAAAAATTGTGCCTGGATCCAAATATATATGGACCTAACTGTATATGGAATACTTTCTAGATGAAATCTGCTAATTCATAACTTCACAATTCTCAGAGACGTTTGTTTTTAACGTGTTTTGCACCAGGGATGCGACAAAGCACATATATCCACATGATAATACACTGATCTGATAAGTCACAGGAATGAAAACTGACAGGCATACAAATACTTTGGTATTCATTAGGTTAGAGTCTGTCCCTTTTTCATGGTATATCCTCTAGTACTCAGGAACACTTGGTAGGTGTTAGGCAAGTGTGTGAAAGAGAGTACACATTCCAGTGCATGCATTTTATGAATAAATGCAAAGGGTGTTGGGGATGTAATTAGGGGTTTAGAAGTCTAACATAGACTTAGGAAAGGGGGAAAAGTGGATGGTATTTTTTAGGGAGAATCTATAGAGCAGTTAGTTACTACTGAGAAAAAGAAAGTGTTTGTGATTTCAAAGAAAAGGCATTGATCTATAATTCATTTGATATGATCGCAGATTTTGACACTGCAGCTCTCCAATGCCAGTTCTAAAGCCGACTATACACAAAACAATCGAATTGTACACTCTCTGTACAATCAAATTTAGATTTACCAAATCTGTGTAAAAAGGAGATCTGAGCAGAAGTGGGAGCCCCCCGCCCCAAACAAAATATGCAACTATAGCACAGGAGGGTGGGAGGAGGAGAAAGAGCGGAACTTCCTCTTTTTGTTGAAGTTCCACTTTATGTAATAACAATGTTATAGCCCATAGCAGAAATGTAGGCATTGCTCTGGTCCATGTGGGGTGTGAGATGTGAAATGGTTAAATTGCAATAATTTAAATAGAAAAGTTTATACACCCAAGTGCAGGTGGTAACAGTGCCTCTGTTTCTGAACTCTTTTAGGTATTACTCCCAGGAGTGTGCTGTACTCTCCCACAAAGCATTAAACTGTCCTATATGTGTTCCTTCTATTTCAGCAACAAATTAAGCGTTCTGCAAGGATGTGCGGTGAGTGTGAATCTTGCAGCCGCACCGAGGATTGTGGACAGTGTGATTTCTGCAGAGACATGAAGAAGTTTGGAGGCCCCAACAAGATCCGTCAAAAGTGCCGCTTACGTCAGTGTCAAGTGAGAGCACGGGTAAGAGTGTCACTGCGTGAGCTTTGCCTTGTGAGTGACATGTCAGCGTTGTTTTTCTCTCTGCATTTAACACCTGCCCCACACTGTAAAAAAGGCCAGTTTAGCTGTTTGCATAATAAGATGCCTTCAAGAGGTTTTCCATATTCAGCTAGAAAGCAGAAGGTCTGTGCATATAGCCTGCCCTTTGCTGACAGCTGGGGTCCCCACATTTTAATCCCATTGATTAGCTGAAACAGCTTTTCCAATGAGACCCACTCAAGGATTTGAAGACCTTTGGTGGGCTTCTGAGGCCAGAATGCACTGAAGTTCCTCTAATAAAATATGAGCATATTATATGAAAAGTTCAAAAAAGGAAGGCATCGGCCTAGAACAATCCATCAGCTAGGGGATTTCATCTGTTGTGAGTTTCTGATTGGTTGGTGTGTTTTACTCCACTTTGCTGTTTGCCCGATAATAATCTTCTCATACATCTGCTATGGGTTGTCTTCAGAAAATGCTGCGTGTTAAGGACGATGAACTTACAGTGTTTAGGGATACCCCAGAACCGCCCAGCCTTGCCGAATCTCTCTCTGACGACGACCTTCCTCTGGATCCAGAACTGTTGCAAGAACTGTGTGCTGGAGGAGCTTTCGATGACCACAACTTGGTAACTGAACTTTGCTCGGAGTAGATGGAGATAGCTCTAGCTGTAGAACTTTCATAATAAGACTTGTGTTTCTGCAGCCATGGCTCAGTGACACAGACGACGCGCCATTTCTCGACTCTGTGCTGAGGAAGAGAGCCGTCAAAGTAAAGCACGTTAAGAGACGCGAGAAGAAGTCAGACAAAAAGGTATGTCAGTTTTTGCCTCGTGGAAGCCTAAGTTGGCCATACTTAGGCCAACTTTTGGTTAGCATTGGAACTGCGTCAGTGAGCTCTAACAACGGGCCGTCTATGGGATGTAAAGTAACTGATCCCATGCTCCTTGTTGGTAAGGAACATTTTCCTGAATTCTGGAAAATCTCTTGCAGCCAATCTTTGTTACCAATATTAGGTGCAGTTTTTACAGTGAGTAACATCCTATGCACACAGTTTGGTTAAAGGGGGCATCTGTGGACTTTCTGAAAACATACTTTGTTTTCCACTGATGCTTGGGTTGAAAGAATGTGTTGAGTTGACAAGCTGTAAGTAAGGCATTCACTCCACCTTGCGTTCATCTTCCTTGGAAACAGTGGAGCCTGAGACGGCATGCAGGCTTTGATTCTATGAAATGGGACCCATTTCTCCCCCTTATTAAGGATTTTTGATTGAACACCAACAGTGCAGGCACACTGATAGGGCTGTGTTTGCCCCATGTTTGTGTTTGGGCATGCTAACCATGGGTTTCAGTAATCCTTTTTTAAGATAAATTTTGCTTCTGAAAGTGCTAGGTACCTCAGCTGTTAAGCTGATCTTCTGGCTTCATTATTTTCTCAATCAATGACCACGAACAAGTATCCAGATTAGAAAAGTTGGAGAAAAGCCATAAGTTCTTATATGCACACTTCTTCTCAGTAGCTTTGATTTACTAAAGACAAATAGGCTGTACACTTTGCAAGAAATTTTGCCCCAGAGCTTAGTGAATGTGGTGAAATTTCACATTTGCAAGGAATATCCAATCACATGCTAGTAAAAAAAAACATTTGCGCTTGCACGTGATTGGATGACGGAAGTCAGCAGAAGTTCACCTCATTCGCTGAGTTCTGGGGAAAATTTTCCTGCAAACTGTAACCTAAAGTGAACAGTGTATATTCCCTTAGTAAATCAAACCCAGTGAAGTATTGAAGTACAGGTTCACTTGTATGTCAATTTGCAAAACGAAGACCACATACCACCTTCCAGTGGTAAGGTAGCAGAATTGCCCTGAATCAGTCAAGTAGAACCAATAATGACATGAAGAAAAGCTTTATCTGCATATTCAAGCTAGAATGCAGAAAGCATATATACTGGATATTGCATACAATTGGTTTCATGAATTGCTCTCTCAGCAAACCTTTCAGGTGATTTCTAGATTCTGGTTGCAATGTATTGCAGAGAACACAGATTAAAGTAAATCCATTTAAATTTTTGATTTTAACACAGCCGTGGTGTTTGTTGGATACAGTTAGTAGATTGTGGGTTCACTTATCGCCTGGAATAGCTCATTAACAAAAAGTCCAGAACTTGCACCAAGAAATATACATTCCTGTGTACAGGTAACCTGTTTTTTCAATAAAGATTAACAATTTTAAAGGGATAACTCCATTACAATCCCTAAAAATATATACCCTGTTACCAGGGTCCATCTGGCTTTAAAAAAAAAAATAAAAAATACTCCCCTTCAGACACAAGCTGCTGCAGGATGACTGACAACTCCGCAATCGTGTTTCTATAGAAACAAGTGCACTGGAGACCTTCTCTTCACCTTGGCGCATGCACATTGGAATTCCATAGACTCTAATTGATTCCCATCTCTGCAGCATTTGGGGCAGCGGTGGATCAGGTTGATCAGGAAATCTCCAGTGCTAAGGTTTCTTTAGAATTTCTGAGTTACAGGGAGTAATGCAGCGGCATCTGCATCAGAAGATGAGTGTTTTTTATTGTAGTAGGACAGGGACACTGTTAATGCAGAATATTTCTTTCTGGAGTTAATCATGGAGTTACCATTTGAAGTGATCTATGCAAGCAAAAAAGCAATGCACATGTACTCCCTTTACCAGTATGCATGTAGGCTAACTAAGGTATGTGATTTTTTTCAAAATTTGGCAGTAATAATGCCCATGTAAAGGCATTTTTTGTTATGCTTTTATAAAATTTAAAGGGCTGGTTCATCCAAAACTGATATTTCATTTTTTTGTAGGTGCTGGAGATTTAAATCACCTAATTGTTTATTTAACCTCTCAGGAAGTTTGATGGTGAGATCTCTGTACTTGGGTTCCCAGCTATACACATATGCTGTGGCCATTACAAAGGGGGTTCCAGTTTCCTAATGGGGCTTTTGCATTTGTTTTATAATATGATTAACAAATGTGTGTCGACGTGAAAGAAGACATTTTGGAATTGGGCGTAAGTTTCTCTATAGTTCCATTATATCATTTTAGAGCTGCTTTAAGTTGTGTTCTTCTTGTGAGAAATACTTGCCATAAAGAGAACCTGTAGTGGTCAAAAATTCTAAATGATACTTGCTGTAAATAGTAGGCACCTCCTAAATGCCTTCACTCTGCTGTAGAGTGTAGGAACCCCAAAATCCAGGGTGTACTTACCAGTTGGTTACACATGTTTATCCCTGGTTCTTGCCCCACCTTTCCTGCTTCATGTGTTTTAGGTTGTGCACCCATTTACTGCAGGAGGAAGAAGATTGCAAGGTGAAATCAAGGAATATGATATTCACATACACAGACTATGATAGGAAGATCTTGTTGCTGAAGTTCCCTAGAGCTGTAAGAAATCAGCAGCAGATTCAGCCCACCAGACTGTAGGATGGGGATGGACTTTCCCTTTATAGAATAAAAAACGAAACATATAGATCAGGCAAAACTTACCAACCGATCATGATTAAATTAGAATTAAACTCTTGGAAAAGAATACTATTCCTGACCATAAATGAATTGCAATTTCAGCAGGGACTGGCTGAATTCCGATCCATCTATGGCCATTCTCACTCAAGAGAAGTCGATCTAAGGATTCTCTAATGGGACTGTTGGAAAACTTTCATTTGATCAGTGCCTGCAGCTAATCGTCTGCAGTACTGATCGATGTATTCTGACAGCTGAGGAGTCCCTGCTGTCAGAATACAGTAGCACAGTGAGGAGGATTCCACCATCCAGCTCGTGTGGATGGGAGAATCCGTATGTTTTTTGGATCATCCTGCTGGCTGATCACAAAAAAACAATCCTATGTATAGTCAGCCTTAGTTTTGTATGAAACAAGAAGAGCAGGATTGCAATATTTTTTGTTAAAAGAGAAGTATGGCCAAAGCTTTACTTGTGCCCCCCTGTGACCCAGAATCAGCCGACAATGCTCCAGGCTCTGGAAGGCTTGCAACCATATTGTCATGATCCACCCAGAACCCAATTTGCAACTGGCTCTGGCTCTCAGCACTCGGCTGAGAGCCAAAGTCAGCTGTGCCTGCCACCTCTCCAGCCCGGTGTTCCAGTGAGCACTGGAGGTGCAAAGCAGAGAGCTGTGCTCTGTGCTCAGAGCTGACCAAGAATTGAGTGATCAGCGGTCATGTGATTGCTCAGTTCTCAAGTTTAGAGAGGGCCAGGGACAGTTGTAGCATTTAGACTGATGTTGCAGCATGGAGGTGAGTATGTGTGTTTGTTTTTCAATGCACCCCAAACTTCTCCTTTTTAAAACAAAAAACAAAAATGTATTTCAGCTTACCAATCATTAGATGTAGTGGCTGCATCAGTTTTCTTTTTAGGCTTTTTCCCTCTGTTTTCACCTGGCAAACTGGCCAGTAACACACCTGTAATATACAGGCACCACTCTGGATGAAGGAGCACAGGCAGCAGATTTTGACAGCAGCATTGTCAGAGTGTTAGATGTACTGGTAGTTTTAAATACAGTAACACACTGAAGCTGAACTCCAGCTAATACTTTTAATCAGTTACAGCAAACATGTTTTTCCTTTTGGGATAAAACAGAAGAAAGCCTAAAAAAGGAAACAATACAGCCATCACATAACAGAATTGGTAAGCCACAATATAATAAATGTTTGCTTATATTACTGCTTTAATAAAGTACAGTTTTCCCCTAGTTTGTTCATGTTTTCTTTCCCTGCACTGTGCATCACCTGTTGACTCTTTGTATGAACTTCCTGTGGATGTTTGCTTCAGAGGCAACTGAATATCCTAGTCTTGCTGTGGAGACTATGGCAGAATGTGCCAGTACACTGTGCTCTAGCAGAGCTGCTTGTAGTCTCCAGAGTGTGCAGGAAAAGGTAACATTGTTGCAACTTTTTGACATTACATGTGCAGCAACATATTTGTTTAACAGTTTAGTATTCGATACACTTTAATGTGGTATTAAGCCCCAAAACATAAATGTATTGTATTTCAGTTTACCAATTTTTAGATGTGGTGGCTGTATTAGTCTTCTTTTTTTTTTTTAGGTTTTTCTTCTTTATTTTTACCTGGTGGTTTAGCCTGGAAATCTGTTATCTTTTAGCTTTTATGATCAAGCTTCCAAAAAAAGTTCCAGGTAGAGGGTGAGACAAACTATGTCCTACTGACATGGGTGCTTACAATGGTCAACTTTATTTGTTAATGTATAACCTTTATCCCCAAAAAAAGTGCTCTGTTTAAAATGGTATACTTGGAATTTGGCTTTAATTTCTTAGTGAAGTCCAACTAAATCACATTTAATCCAAAAGACAAACGAAACCAGCGCTCCAATCCTCATGCAGACTAAAAGAAATTCAGGATGCCAGACGAAGAGGTGCTGCCCTTCAAAGATCGGGAAATCTGAACACTGATGAAAAAAAGAAGACAACGGCGCACTCTCGTCGTGCATTACTGTGGTATACCACGTGTTTATTGTATAGACAAATGGATGTATACTCACAAACCAAGGAAGATAAAAGGACACAGCATTTGTGTGACTGGTATTGCGGACCACATATTCTGCTTTTATCTTCGTTGGTTTGTGAGTATACATCCATTTGTCTATTTAATAAACACGAGGTATACCACGGTAATGCACGATGAGAGTGCGCCCTTGTCTTCTTTTTTTCATCAGTGTTCAGATTTCTAAGTCACATTTAACCCTACCCTCTCTACAGACTGACAGTGCTGCTGTCCAGAGATGTCTTTGTTGCTCCTCCATTCAGAGGCGACTCCCTAAAACAGGAAGTGTATTACTTGTCAGCTCACCAGGTAAAAATAAAGGGGAAAAAAAAGCCGGGAAAAAAAAGAAATCTAATGCAGCCACCACACTTAAGGAATGGTAAGCTGCAATATATTTATTTTTGGTTTAGTACTGCTTTAATATATTCAAGCTGTTTAACCAGCCTGGTAGGAATATGAAGCAGCATGTGGTAGAGCCAACACATCATTTCTTGATTGTTGTACAACCTCTGCACAGTATGTGCTTTCACTGTATTGTGCTTTCAATGTCCTGATCTAACCTTGTCATATGCTCAATATTTTTCATTGTTTTATGTATCCTTTAGAAGGATGACAAGTACAAGAGACACAAGCAGAAGCAAAGGCACAAGGATAAGGCCAAGCATTCAGAGCGCTTGGAAAACAGAGATTACTCATCACTACGCCAGTGTTTGGGGCCAAGCTGTGTCCAGCCAGCGCGAGCCAACTCTAAGTACTGCTCTGATGACTGCGGCATGAAGCTGGCAGCCAAGTGAGTGCAGTGGCCTACATTACAACTCTCTACTTTCACTAGTCTGTTTTCTAGTAAAAGATTTGCAGCTTTCCCTATTGTATAGGCTACCATTCGTGTGTTTGTTGAAGAAGACCACTAAACCAAATCCTAGATAGTTTTAAAACCGCATAGCTCTAGCACCCTTGTTCCCTAAAGCCTTAAAAGCTGGAGATCCATAAATATTTGTTTTTTCTAAAATTTAGTTTGCTCTAGGTCAGTGTTTCTCAACCTTTTTTCAGTCAAGGCACCCTTTAAAATTATGGATAGTCTTGAGGCATCCCATTCTAAAATAAAGTGCCTCAAGACTGTCCATAATTTTTTAAAAGGACACCCTGTTCTAAAATGTGAAAAACTATTTTAATAGTTTTATGTAACGCAGCACGTAGAACACTCAATGTTAATGTTAATATGTATTAATATTTCAAAAATGTATTTCTTTGTACAACGTGTGTGTGTGTGTGTGTGTGTGTGTGTGTGTGTGTGTGTGTGTGTGTGTGTGTGTGTGTGTGTGTATATATGTATGTGTGTATGTGTGTATATATATATATATATATATATATATATATATATATATATATATATATACACACACACACAAACAAACCCCTTTGGGCCGTTAGCCGAAATGAAAAATAGCACACGATACAGGTGCTAAAAATCCTCGCCACCGTTGCCGCCGCCCGCCCGCCTCTGCTGCCACCGGCCACCGCTCGGTAGTTCTCAGCCTTACCTGAGAAACCATTGAGCGATCCCAGCGCTGGACATAGAGATGAGTGAAGGAAAGATGGCCTCCACTCATCTCTATGCCCTTAGACGACTGGAGCGATGTCCCTTCCGGTTCCGGACAATTTTTTTTTTTTTTTTAAAGCACTAGATCAACGCTTTTTTTTTTTTTTTGATCCAATGCTTTACATTGCAGAGGAGAGATGTGGGGTCTTATTGACCCCATATCTCTCCATAAAGAGGACCTGTCACTAATTAGTTATATCACAGGGGATGCATGCATTTCTTGTGATAAGGATAAAAGTGATTAAAATAAAAAAAAACAAAACAAAAAAAAAACATTAAATAAATGTTAAAAAAAAGGTTTAAGATGCCCCCGTGCTTGTACGTAATGGTGGTCGCATACATAGGCCATGCCCCTATATGTAAATGGTGTTCAAACCACACACGTGGGGTATCACCACGAATGTCAGAGCAAGAGCAATAATTCTCACACTAGACCTCCTCTGTAACTTTACACTACTAACCTGTAGACATTTTTAAAGCATCACCCATGGAGATTTTTAAGTACCGCAGTTTCACGCCACTCAACGAGCGTGCGCAATTTTAAAGTGTGACATGTTGGGTATGTATTTATGTGCTGTAACATCCTCTTTCATATTTTACAAAAAAATTAGGGTATCGTATTTTTTTTTTTTTTTTTATCAAAGTATTTTTTTCCAAAAAATATATATTCATTTTTAAAAACTGCGCATTTCGGGTTTTCAGCCAGGTGCATTTTGAATTTTTGGTTTCGGCACTACTCTTTACATATTCTGCTTCCTGCTTGAAATGGCTGTTCCTTCTGACCATGCAAATATATGGGTTGGTCGGCTCACTGAAAACATTGCAATTCCTGTGTGGCCAATATTACATAGTTGGTCTGGCTGAGAAAAAGACAAAAGTCCATCCAGTTCAACCATAGGAAAAAAAAAGTTATAATCCTATACCCACAGTTGATCCAGAGGAAGGCAAAAAAACCCAGCAAAGCATGATCCAATTTGCTCCTGCTGGGGAAAAAAATTCCTTCCTGATCCCCCAAGAGGCAATCGGATATTCCCTGGATCAACTTTACCTATAAATGTTAGTATCCAGTTATATTCTGTGTATCTAAGAAACAGTCCAGACCTATTTTGAAGCAATATGTAATCTCAACAGTGACACTTACTCCTTGCAAGCTTTCTCTAATGGCTAATCTACAAATCCCTATATTCATCCCAAAAGGGGCTACACAACAGATTCACTGTAGAGCTCAGGTAGATCTGAGAACTATCCCTTTGACCCAATGTAGCAGATAAATGAGCTAGTCACAAAGCACTAGTTTTGTTATATGACATAAAAGGAAGAGGCTCTGCAGTGGGCAGACCAACAAGGGGGGGCGTAGGAAAAGTGGATATATTTTGTGTGTGTGTGTGTGTGTATATAAAGTGGGGTCCAAAGAATAAAGTGAACCTGTTGCTTTGTTGTCACAAAGAGCACAGATATAATGTAATGTAAACACTGCAAAAATAACTCAATGGGGTTGATTTACAAATACCGGAGAGTGCAAAATCTGGTGCAGCTGTACATGGTAGCCAATCATCTTCTAATTTCAGCTTGTTCAATTAAGCTTTGAAAATAAAACCTGGAAGCTGATTGGTTTCTATGCAGAGTTGCACCAGATTTTGCACTCTCCAGTTTTAGTAAATCAACCCCAATGTGTCCATTGTAAGTATACTAGGCTTTGCCTTTTATGATGTCAACAGTGCAAAGCAAAGCTCTTCTTTAAAATGGATTTAGACTTGCTATGATTTTCTTATAAGTTTTTTTCTCCTTCATGTTTGTCTTCAGTCGGATCTATGAGATCCTTCCACAGCGCATCCAGCAGTGGCAACAGAACCCATGCGTTGCTGAGGAACAAGGAAAGAAGTTGCTGGAACGGATCCGCAGAGAGCAGCAGCAAGCTCGAACAAAGCTTCAGGAAATGGAGCGTCGCTTTCACGAGCTGGAAGCCTTAATCAGCAAAGCCAAACAGCAGCAGATCCGAGAGGATGAAGAGGTATGGCCATTTGTCAATCTTTGTTAAATCGCTGGAGGACATTTACAGAAGGAGAATCCTGAAGGAGACACGTTTAACCATAATTATTTGTTTATGTTTAACAGACCAATGACGGGGACAGTGATGACACAGATCTTCAGATTTTCTGTGTGTCATGTGGCCATCCAATTAATCCCAAAGTTGCTCTGAGGCACATGGAGCGCTGTTATGCCAAGGTGAGAATATTCTGAAGAACACCAACAATATTCAAAGAAAATACCAGATAGAAGAAAGAAGGCATTCTATAGACCAGTCACTATATGTTTGTATTAAGCATGTGCCCGGTACATGGGAAATACACCTGAGCTTGTTCTCTTCTTTTTTCTATATTGTATTTTCTATGTGTGGCGAAGGTGAGCTGAGAGCTGAAATCCAGGACTGAACGACTGGGGGGAGGAATGTCTGGAGCAGAACAGCAACATTTTTATTTTTCATAGAAGTTTTCAATTAAAGAGCTAAACTCTTTAACACTTACCAATGGATTTCGGATTTGAGTGATTTACATCTGTTAGTACATAAACATCCGCTGGAAAGCTGAGGGCTGTTTGGTAGTCAGCATGGCACCTCTGTGCAGAACATTGTTGATGATAATCTTGTATATTGTGAACATCAAATGCTGAGCAGTGTAACTATGTATGTCAATGTAGGCTTCCTACTGTCAAAACGTAGAGAAGAATGTTCAGTACAGAATTATTTGATCCAACGCCACAGACGGCTTCCTGGAATTTTTCTGCATTTGATGTTATAAAAGAGCCTAGAATTGCTATTTAAAAAAATCAATATGTAGGTTTTGTAGGTTTCTAGTTATATTGGGGAATCAGTAATTCTCCTGTTGTGCATTTTCTCCTAGTATGAAAGCCAGACATCCTTTGGATCAATGTACCCTACCAGAATTGAAGGGTATGTTTTGCTTCACTGGACCTTGCAGTCCCCTTTTATCACTGCTCTGCTTGTTTCTTTGGCTATGTTTTGTTGTTCATAAACATATTTGTTTTCCCATTTACAGAGCTACCCGTCTCTTTTGTGACGTGTACAACCCACAGAGTAAAACCTATTGCAAGCGTCTGCAAGTTTTATGTCCGGAACATTCACGAGACCCCAAGGTTAGGCTTTGTTTCCTGCTGTAACATCAACATTTTAAAGCATGTTTTTCAATCACCAAAGCAGAACTACACTGCACCTGAGCACCAAAAACCAAAAAGGCTAATACATTTCTAATATTCAAAGTAAACTCACTCATCCATCAATGTCTGCATGCTTTATTTTGCTGAGAAATCACCTTGAAAAACACCGCCAACCTATTCTGTCCATGGCCATATTGAGTAAGGGCAGATGATATAGCTCTTACTTCCAGGAATCCATCTGCCCTTAGCTCAGGCACGTAGGTTGGAGGGTGTGCTTGGCTAAGAAAGCCCCTCCTGACTCATGAGATGTGTGATATCATTTGCTTAGGTATAGAATCCAGGAAGTATCTGAAGAAATGCAAACAAAAGTTTATAACAAATAAAAGTATGATATACCTTTCAATCTATTTAATATTGCTAGCAACATAAGGATTAAAGGATAAATGCACCTTTTCTTAAAAGAATATAAATGCACTTTTTTTTGCAGGCAAAAGGCAGATCATGGGTGCAATGCAGAGTTCCTGCAGACTATCAGATTAGCTGTCTGCCTGTACCTAATACAGGCAAGCAGTTACTTGAGAGCAGGAAGAATCAATGAATTACAAAGGTGCTCACCAGCGCCCCCCGTAGTTCATTAGCCACTTCCCGTTGTATATAAACGGCCGGAAGGTGGAAGTGCAGTTGCCGTTCATAAACGGCGCCTGCCATTTTGGACTGTGTGCTCCCTGGGAGCGCGCGGCACTGCGATCCGGTGCCCGCTGTGTCCTCCAGGCACAGCAGAACACTGATCGCTGTACGGGACCTCTGTGTGAGGTTCCAATCATGTGATCACTGATTGGCCAATCAGTGATCACATGAATAGGTGTAAGCAAGATGTCACTTCTGATATCATTGCTTACTACGTGTGAAATCTGTGAATAATCACAGAGGTCACATGGTACAAGGCTATTCACAACAGCCTTGTACCCTGTGACAAGCTGTGACCAATCACAGCTCGCACAGTAGTTCTCAATGGCTGCAAGAATGCAGCCAGAGAGAAGGAGAAATGATTGCTTTTACAGCATTTATGGGTGTAAAAGCAATCAGTGTAAAAGAAACAAAAAAAAAAAAAAATCTTTATCACCCCCCACAAGTAGTACAGTGTCACCATGGTGACACTGTACTGCTAGGGTGACAGTATTTTTAAAAAAAACCCATAAATAATAATCTAAAAAAAAAATAGAAAATGTAAAAACATTTTTTTGAAAAATTATAATTTTTGGTTATAAACTAATTTGGGTATTTTTTTTTTACTAAAAAGATAACTGAATACATTTTGGCCAAGATTTATGAAAAAAGATTATTTGCAAAATTTTATAAGAAACTTTTTTTTTTTTCAAAATTTTTGGACTTTTTCATTTATATAGCAAAAAAAAAAATAAAAATCCCAGTGGTGAATAAATACCACCAAAATAAAGTTTTATCTGTCTCAAAAAATGCTTAAAAATTCATATGGGTACAGTGTTGCATGACCGCGCAATTATCATTCAAAGTGTGATAGCACTGAAAGTTGAAAATTGGCCTGGACAAGAAGGGGGTGAAAGTGTCTGGACTTGAAGTGGTTAAAATGCAATGGCTGACGGTAGTTGTAGTTCATTCACAGGAAACTGTGAATAAATTAAGAGGCTGTCAAGTGACAGCGGGTGGGACGGGGGGGGGGAGAAGATTGGTGGAATTGGCGACAGAGACTGTGACGTGTTAAATGTTCCACCTTGCTAACGTGTATATAAATATGTTGAAAATTCTGCTATTTGTCACACTACTGCAAGATGGATTTGTAAAGAGTATCTGCAATACTCCAATTCGGAGAATTGTTTTAACTATATCCCAAAACAGTTAAATCAAGGCAGGCCTCTGTTGAAAACTGTCACTATTGCCAGTGTGCTTATGTCAGTTCTCAACTGAACTTTTCAGACCTCAAATGTCTGGTGTCATAGCTAATCACATGCAGAATCATGGCCACTGGACATTTAAAGTGGAACTTTAGGTCCAAACATAAAAAAGGGTGAACAGGTAGGAATTTTAATACAAAAGAGACATGCTTTGTCTCTTCTGCATTAAAGTTACTTGCCTGTCTTCTTCTGTACAGTATGCCTCACGTACGCAGCCCACTACACAAATTCGGCAGTGCCGAATCTGATGGAACTCCCGCACATGCGTGGGAGTGACGTCATCCCTGCCTGGCCAATGAAAGTGGCTGGAAAGTGAGACCTGGAAGCAGCCTAATTGAAGATGTCCGCAGCCAGACAGGGAGCTCTGGGATACCGTGTTGCTGGAGTTTAGGTGAGTATAGTTCCGCTTTAAGTAGAGAACAGATGATGCCATATTCAGCTGTAAAGAATAGAAGGGTTGAGTTCCACTGTAGGAGACATCATTAGCATAGTAGCTGACAGATTTTTAGAGGGGGAGAGGGAGGTTTGGCAGTTAATTTGGGTACATAATAAACTTTGAAGGCTCAACTGATATCTACTTTGTGACAGACAAAGGACTTGTCTTGTAGTGTGGGAAGTATGTTTAAAATGAGATAAAAAAGAGTAAAGCAAATAGAGAAGCATGTAGAAATGTGATACTGTTGGGATTCAATCATTTCTTTAAGGCTTTTTTTTTTCTATGCTCCCTCTTTGTTGAAAAGCCAGTTATTTATAGAACTAAATACATCAACGCAATGATTATTTCCCTTTTCTTTTAGTTTTACTGTGTTCAGATGGGGCCTAATGATGTTTGTCATTTTGCTGTGAACCTTTATCTTTGGGTGCACACATTTTGGGTTTATTAACCTCCTTAGCGGTATTCCCGAGTGTAGCTCGGGGTAAAATTTCTATACCAAAAGCGGTAACCCCGAGCTACACTCGGGCTTACCATGTGGCGCTGCTCTGGGGGTCCCTGCAGCACTTACCTTGTCCTTCGCTCCCGCGATGTGTCCCCTCCAGCGTCCCCGGACATCTCCTCCGGCCGATGCCGGCATCCGCCTTCTGTGTTCTGTTCCCTGTGACATCGGGATGTACGGGAAATTTGAATTTTTGAAAAAATTTCATTTTTGCTGTCATTGCTATTTCAATGCATTTCACATACATTTTGTCCCTACTGCTTTGTCCTGTCCCCTGCCTGCATTTTGAATGTTCTTTCTGCCTGGAAACTTAGAAAAGTCCATGGCGTCCAAAAAGCGTCCCTTTACGTCAAAAGCGGTTTTAGAACAGCGATAGTAAATCAGAACCACTTGCAGAATTGAGTGATAATGATTTGTGGGGAAATTCGTCATCACACACTGAAAACAATTTTGCGACTTTGCTCAGCGATGTGCGAATTTGCCTCTGTATTTCAAATTTCAGTGTTTTTGGTTTGATTATATTATTGAATTAAATTTAATATTATTATATTATTATTTTTTATGATTATTTATTAAATTATAATTTATGATTTCGTGTTTCAAATTTTATCATATCCAGAATGTTTAATAGACTCTTGTTCGGACAGATTTCAGTGAGTTATTCCTAAAAATTACAGCCTACAATAAAAAACTACATATTTCCATGCAAAAAAATGGTACCGCTTTCAGCACAAAAAATCGGAAAGAATCATACCGCCGAGGAGGTTAAACATAAAATTGTATAAAATGATTACTGTATAGTGCTGCCTTCGTTTTTAGAGGTGCAGGCTCAGAGTTTTTCACTATGACGCTGACATCAGTACCCAGTGAAGTCACAACTGCTTTTTCTGTCTTGTTATCAGGTGCCAGCAGATGAAGTGTGTGGCTGTCCCATCACAAAGGACGTCTTTGAGTTGACAGGTGAATTCTGCAGAGTCCCAAAGAGGAAATGTAACAGGCACTACTGCTGGGAGAAACTGCGCCGCGCTGAGGTGGATTTAGAACGCGTCCGTGTGGTATGTACCTTGTGATTTTCAGTATATATTAAATGTCTTCGTATCTGTTAGGCATCACTTATATGAGCAATAAACATCATAACCTTATTCATCGCTTCTTAAAGCCCTGGCAGCATTTAGCACATTTTCTAAATGTTCTAGTATGTTCAATAACCTGGACTAAACAATGATTTATCAAATGCTATATGCCCACTCTAATTCTAAGCTCTGGTTCACATCTGTGTGGGCTGCAATTTGCGTGGGCACGAGAGTCCATTCATTTGAATGGACTCCCGTTTTCCGGGACACGCAGGGAAAGAAGTCCCTGCACTACTTGGGAAATCGCAGCCCGCACAGGAACCGAGGTTCCCAGTACGGTTGTGATTTCCAGTGCGGGCGGCGTGCCATTAAAACTAATGGCACCCGCCTGCAAGTCCCCCATTCCTCTGTGTAGGTGGTGTGGCTACAGGTATTTGTGCGGATCCAGCAGCAGCATATGAGCAATAAACATCATAACCTTATCAATCGCTTCTTAAAACCCTGGCAACATTTAGCACATTTTCCAAGTGTTCTAGTATGTTCATTAACCTATACTAAACAATGATTTGTCAAATGCTACATGCCCACTCTAATTCTAAGCCCTGCTTCACATCTGTATGGTTGTGCAGGCTGCAATTCGCGTGGGCACAAGAGCCCATTCATTTGAATGGACTCCCGTGCCCTGGGACATGCAGGGAAAGAAGTCCCTGCACTACTTGTGAAAATCACAGCCCACGTGGGAACCGAGGTTCCCAGTACGGTTGTGATTTCCAGTGCGGGCGGCGTGCCATTAGAACTAACGGCACCAGCTGTGAATCCCACATTCCTCTGTGTGGGTGGTGCGGCTGCAGGTATTTGTGCGGGTCCCGCAGCGGAACCACCCGCACAGATGTGAACCGAGGGTAAAGGAGGGTTAGAAGTATAGATGACCAACGAAGTGTGAAAACAGTGCATCCACTATGTATGCCTATCTGTACTTACTCATTCTCCACAATGATGCAGAAAAGAAGACATTTTCTTTTGTAAACAAAGCTTTATAGTGTATTGCAGGGACACAACATTCCTCTGGAGTAGCAAGCTCTGCATACAGAAGTTTGGACACCACAAGACTTCTTTATGAAAAGATGTTTGCCCCACCACTAGGCAAAATAATTTTTTCTAGAGAAGGAGTTTATTTTTTTTTTTTCTTCAATGCGTTTCTCTAACATTTTAGTTATGAAACAGATTTGTGCTAAGAGTAATATGGAGGCTGCCATTGCTGACCTTCCTCCTAAAAATGATTGTTGCCTGGCTGCATATCCAAAGGTTTCTGTCTTTTCTGAGTCGCTGACTTGAAACAAGTATGCAGATCAGGAATTCATACTTGATTGGCTACATGCTTGTTACAGGTGAGTGGTTCCGAAAGTAATGAAGCCACTGAGCCAATCCTTTAGCATTATTAGGGGAGATTAATGCACGGGTATCAAACTGGCGGCCCTCCAGCTGTTGCCAAACTACAATTCCCATGAGGCATTGCAAGATTGACAGATACAAGCATGACTCCCAAAGGCAGAGACATGATGGGACTTATAGTTTGGCAACAGCTGGAGGGTCGCCAGTTTGACACCACTGGGTTAATGGCAGCTTTTATTTTTTTTATCAGTATACAGGTGAAACTCAAAAAATTAGAATATCGTGCAAAAGTTAATTTATTTCAGTAATGCAACTTAAAAGGTGAAGCTATTATATGAGATAGACTCATTACATGCAAAGCAAGATCGTTCAAGCCATGATTTGTCATAATTGTGATGATTATGGCTTACAGCTGATGAAAACCCCAAATCCACAATCTCAGAAAATTAGAATATTGTGAAAAGGTGCAATATTCTAGGCTCAAAGTGTCCCACTCTAATCAGCTAATTAAGCCATAACACCTGCAAAGGGTTCCTGAGCCTTTAAATGGTCTCTGTCTGGTTCAGTAGGAATCACAATCATGGGAAAGACTGCTGACCTGACAGTTGTGCAGAAAACCATCATTGACACCCTCCATAAGGAGGGAAAGCCTCAAAAGGTAATTGCAAAAGAAGTTCGATGTTCCCAAAGTGCTGTATCAAAACACATTAATAGAAAGTTATGTGGAAGGGAAAAGTGTGGAAGAAAAAGGTGCACAAGCAGCAGGGATGACCACAGCCTGGAGAGGATTGTCAGGAAAAGGCCATTCAAAAGTGTTGGGGACTTTCACAAGGAGTGGACTGAGGCTGGAGTCAGTGCATCAAGAGCCACCACACACAGACGGATCCTGGACATGGGCTTCAAATGTCGTATTCCTCTTGTCAAGCCGCTCCTGAACAACAAACAACGTCAGAAGCATCTTACCTGGGCTAAAGAAAAACAGACCCGGTCTGTTGCTCAGTGGTCCAAAGTCCTCTTTTCTGATGAGAGCAACTTTTGCATCTCATTTAGAAACCAAGGACCCAGAGTATGGAGGAAGAATGGAGAGGCACACTCTGCAAGATGCTTGAAGTCCAGTGTGAAGTTTCCACAGTCTGTGTTGATTTGGGGAGCCATGTCATCTGCTGGTGTTGGTCCACTGTGCTTCATTAAGTCCTGGGTCAACACAGCCGTCTACCAGGAGATTTTGGAGCACTTCATGCTTCCTTCTACAGACGAGCTTTATGGGGATGCTGACTGCATTTTCCAGCAGGACTTTGCACCTGCCCACACTGCCAAAAGCACCAAAACCTGGTTCAATGACCGTGGGATTACTGTGCTTGATTGGCCAGCAAACTCGCCTGACCTGAACCCCATAGAGAATCTATGGGGCATTGCCAAGAGAAAGATGAGAGACATGAGACCGAACAATGCAGAAGAGCTGAAGGCCGCTATTGAAGCATCCTGGTCTTCCATAACACCTCAGCAGTGCCACAGGCTGATAGCTTCCATGCCACGCCGCATTGAGGCAGTAATTGCTGCAAAAGGGGCCCAACCCAAGTACTGAGTACATATGCATACTTATACTTTTCAGAGGTCTGATATTGTTCTATGTACAATCCTTGTTTTATTGATTGCATGTAATATTCTAATTTTTCTGAGATTGTGGATTTGGGGTTTTCATGAGCTGTAAGCCATAATCATCACACTTATGACAAATCACGGCTTGAACTATCTTGCTTTGCATGTAATGAGTCTATCTCATATATTAGTTTCACCTTTTAAGTTGCATTACTGAAATAAATGAACTTTTGCATGATATTCAAATTTTTCAAGTTTCACCTGTAGGTATGTATCATTATGCACCGTGAAATATATTTCCTAGTAGGGTCCGGTGGTGCTGCATGAAAGCATTAGATGTGACCGGTTACCCAATGAACCTGTTTACCATTCTAAATGACCACAGAGATTGTGAGGGGATTTTTCCTCAACAGGCAAAGCAACAAAAACTGGACAAGGGCTCTAACCCTCCTTCACTTTATAAAAATGCGTAAACAAAATGTTTTGCCTGGAATTTATTAACATTTTAAAGTATGAAAATACTCCTCTATTACTTGAGCAGACCTTCTTAAATAGAACCTATTTTTTGTGTCCTAGTGGTACAAACTGGATGAACTCTTTGAGCAAGAGCGCAACGTCCGAATGGCCATGACCAACCGAGCCGGACTCTTGGCTCTGATGTTACACCAAACGATTCAGCACGACCCTGTGACCACAGACCTACGCACTCACACTGAACGCTGAGTCTAAGAAGCTTCCATATCTTATCTCCACAGAGGGAGAGAGGGCTTTGTATTAAATACTGACATTTCTTTAAACTTTTATAAAACTTTGTGCGGAGCTGATGTTTAAGGAGACTGCAATTTTGTCCTGAATTTTTCTTATGTTTTATCTCGCATCATTTATGTACAGGATGGAACTTCAGTCTTTTATCAGCCATTTTTAAACAGAATATTTCATTCTCATAGACTGCGTTGAAGCGCACGGAGGATTGTTTTTGTGGTCTGCGGAAAATAATTTCATGAGTGTTCTGAGGAAATTTTCCGATTGGCTCTTTATTAGAATACCCTAGCTGAGAGATTTTCAACTACAGTTTTCCACATAAATGTGTCTTGTATTTTATTGAATATGAAACTGTTATTTTTTTTAATAGACCACTCCATGCAAATATGTATTCGCTCATTTATTTTTTTAAATACCATGAAATGTGTGTTTTTTTTGTTTTGTTTTTTTAAATAACTGCCTGAAAACTGTATTTCCAGATGTCACATGACCGCTAAAAATTTAAATCAGGCTTGTATTATTAATATCTACAGGAGAGAGTGGTACATAGGAGGGGAAGAGCTCAGAATGGAAATTAATAGTGTGATGTTTACTGTTAATCTAAAGAGCAGGCAGGGGGCAGGACAGTAATATGGAATTACATTACATAACCATCCAGCACAACAAAATTCAGTAGGAAAAGCTTGTGTATATGGCCATATACCTAAGTGTGCATGGACAAGCAATTCAGCAGTAACCAAAAGCAACTCCCTAGGTAATCTTAAAGGATAACTAAACCCAGCAACAAAAAAGCAAAATAAAGCAGCTTAACAGTCCCTAGATATGGTTGATGCATTAGTGTTTTTTTTTATTTATTTATTTTTTTAAGAACCTTTTCAGCAAATACAGAAAATACCCGTTGATCTTGCCACAAATGCAGTGTCCTTGTCACTTCCCATGAGCTGCGCTGAAGAATATCTTCTTCTCTAGCTATCTTTTGTAAACCACCAGTTGTCCTCCCCCTGATGTAACCGAGATGAATAGGTACAACGTGTTTATAGAGCCATGGCCAAAAGTTTGAGAATGACAATAATAATAATTTTCATAAAGTCTGCTGCTTCAGTATTTTTAGATCTTTTTGTCAGATGTTACTATGGTATACCGAAGTATAATTACAAGCATTTCATAAGTGTCAAAGGCTTTTATTGACAATTACATTGTTTAAATTGTTTAAGTGTACATTTTTGCAGTGTTGACCCTTCTTTTTCAAGACCTCTCCAATTCACCCTGGCATGCTGTCAATCAACTTCTGGGCCACATCCGGACTGATGGCAGCCCATTCTTGCATAGTCAATGCTTGGAGTTTGTCAGAATTTATGGGTTTTTTTGTTCACTCGCCTCTTGAGGATTGACCACAAGTTCTGAATGGGATTAAGGTCTGGGGAGTTTCCCAAGCCACTTAGTTATCACTTTTGCCTTACGCCAAGGCGCTCCATCATGCTGGAAAAGGCATTGGTTGTCACCAAACTGTTCTTGGATGGTTGGGAAAAGTTGCTCTTGGAGGATGTTTTTGTACCATTCTTTATTCATGGCTGTGTTCTTAGGCAAAATTGTGAGTGAGCCGACTCCTTTGGCTGAGAGCAACCCCACACATGAATGGTCTCGGGATGCTTTTTTTTTTGGCATGAGACAGGACTGATGGTAGCGCTCACCTTTTCTTCTCCAGTTTTTTCCAGATGCCCCAAACAATCGGAAAGGGAATTCATCAGAGAAAATGACTGTACTCCAGTCCTCAGCAGTCCAATCCCTGTACCTTTTGTAGAACATCAGTCTGTCCCTGATGTTTTTCCTAGAGAGAAGTGGCTTTTTTGCTGCCCTTCTTGACATCAGGCCGTCCTCCAAATGTCTTCGCCTCACTGTGCTTGCAGATGCACTCATACCTGCCTGCTGCCATTCCTGAGCAAGCTCTGCACTGGTGGTGCCCCGATTCTGCAGATGAATCAACTTTAGGAGATGGTCCTGGTGCTTGCTGGACTTTCTTTGGCATCCTGGAGCCTTCTTCACAACAATTGAACCTCTCTTCTTGAAGTTCTCCATGATCTGATAAATGGTTGATTTAGGTGCAATCTTAGTAGCAATATCCTTGCCTGTGAATCCCTTTTTGTGCAAAGCAATGATGACTGCATGTGTTTCCTTGCAGGTAACCATGGTTAATAGAGGAAGTATAATGATTTCAAGCACCACTCCCCTTTTTAATGCTTCCAACCTGTTATTCTAACTTATTCAGCATGACCGAGTGAGCTCCAGCCTTGTCCTTGTCAACAATGACACTTGTGTTAACGAGAGAACCATTGACATTATTATTATTATTACACAGGATTTATATAGCGCCAACAGTTTGCTCAGCGTTTTACAATATAACGGGAGACAATACAGTTCAATACAAGAGGGCTAGGAGGGCCCTGCTTCTTGGAGCTTACAATCTAGGAGATGTCAACTGGTCCTTTTGTGGCAGGGTTGAAATGCAGTGGAAATTGTTTTGTTTTTTTGGGGATTAAGTTCATTTTCATGGCAAAAAGAGACATTGCAATTAATTGCAATTTATCTGTTCACTCTTCATAATATTCTAAGCATTTGAAAATTGCCATCATAAAAGCTGAGGCGGCAGACTTTGTGAAAATTAATATCTGGAGAGCAACCTAGGGTGATAACCATGGCTCCCACCAGAGATTCAGTGAAGGAGTGACGTAGCCCCCCAGGGACAGGAAGCGAGTTATCAGCAGGATCACCAGGTGAGAATAAAGCAAAACAAGCTTCAAAAAAGAAGAAAACCAATGCAGCCACCACACCAAGAACTTGTAAGCTGCAATATATTATATTTGTGGTTTTAGGTTAAAGTGTTACTAAAGTCAAAACATTTTTTTTTTACATTAAAATAACAAACATGTTATACTCTCCTGATCTGTGCAGTAGTATTGCGGCCCCGGTCCTCTTCTCAAGGCACCCCCCCCCCCCGGTGATCTTGGCTACTCCTCTTTTTTGTGTTTCTCCATAGCAAGCCACGTGTGTCTGCGCTCTTCCAAGCTGTGTGTCTATAGAACCACTCTCCATAGACTTACACAGCGGGACTTAGCCCCTCCCCTCACTTCCTGCTCACTGCATTTGATTGACAGCGGCAGTTGGCAATGGCCAGTGGCTCCTGCTGCTGTTTCAGTGCATCTGTGCAGAAGAAGAGAGGGGAGAAGAGATGCAGCCATGCACAGCACTGGATCTATTCTCCTCTTCCCCTTCATACAGGGAAGAGTGGGGCAGCGAAATAGAAAACATTTTTTACTTTAATGCGAGGAATGCGCTAAAGTATAAACATTTTTAGCTTTAGTATCACTTTAAGATACACTTTAAGCAGGTCAGTGAGACAAAATCAGGTCAAAGCAACTGTATTCGACCTTCTTCAGATCCTATAGCACATGTACACAAGCCTTTACCAGAGTATGCAAACTCATTTTCTAGTCTACAGTGCTTTAAAGAGGAAATACTATTACTTTTACTACCCAATGATAATATTACAATGGTTGCATAATTAACCTGCAATGAGCTCCCTTTCCAGGAGAAAAACACATAGGAAAAAAGGGAAAACAAACATAGTTACTTTACTTCCACTAATTACAGCAATACTATTATCCTTTTAATGTATTTGACCCTTGCCCTTTTTCTTTAGATGATGCTTATTCTAGAATATTTAGAATGTGGTCTTTGGAGCATAAATACAACATTATCCTGTTGAAACCATACCTGTGCTTTTCCTGTGCAGGACAATGGAGTGGTTTCACTTTAATGGTTTTCTCCCCATCTACACATACTCACCTTTCCTTAACTGCCCAGCCCCTCTATTCTGTTGCTAGGAGCAAGTAAAGGGACTCCAGTGTAAGGGCAAGTAGCTTTAGCTGGAGCTTTGATTGGGCTAATCTGTCTTTCTCTGCCCTCAATTAAACACCAAGTCTTGTCACCTGGGAAAAAGAGAAGTGAGCTGAAATCATCACAATGCCCAAAAGTATTGGGTATTTTCTCCACTTACAGTGGCTGAATGGAGTGGCAGAGGAGCAAAGGAAAGGCATGTGGAATGGGCATAAAGTAATGACAAAGCAAAGGTTTGCGTTAAAGTGTTACTAAACCCAGGACCCTGCATTCACTATATCTGGTCTCCCACAGTATACAGAGCATGGAAATGCAATAATTTTAGTAAATATAATTGCTAAATACTTTTTCTCATCAGCAGTTAGAGCAGTCTTGTGACTTCAATCAGTGTTCAGCAGAGCACTGGTTAAAGCTTATAGGAGGAGTTTTCATTCTGCTCTAGGAGGATGCAGAACCCCTGACCTCTGGATAGTGCTGATAGGCCCTGTGCTGATCAAAAGGACTCTCCCAAGAAAAGAAACCCACCTCTTTAGCAATACACATCAAACTGAGCATGTGCAGAGTGTCTCCACACAATATGTCTTATCAGGAAATAAGAGGGGCACACTGGAAAAAGGGGAGGATCAGAGAAGTCAGGATCAAACAGCATTTTTACACAATGCAGAGGATTAACCCCTTAGGTTTCACAGTGAGTATAACAAGTATGCTTTACTGCATATACAGACTGCTTTTACTGTTGTGGGTTTAGTAACACTGTAAGGCGAAGAGTAAGGACTGGTAGTTAACTGCAATCAGTCAGAACTTGTACTTCACTGCTCACATTGTGCTAAACCCCTGAAAGTGATAAATGTATGATTGCTACCCATTGCTGCACAATGTTGTTCATTTCATGATATTATTATATTAACAAAGACCCAAGCGTTACTGAAGGTTACAAAAAAAAATACCCTGACATTTGAGTAGATTCTGCTATAGCAGCATGTAGAGGTTCCACTGTGGAATTTTTTTTACATTGGTTTACAAGTAAAATCCTTTTCTTGGGAGTTCATCACGGGACAGAGTGCCTTACATTCATTACGAATAGGTTCCAAAGCACTAAATATAAGGGGAGGGCAACAAGCCAACAAACAATCCCCAACAAACGAAACCAAAATAAGTTCGAACTCTATACAGCGGCCTGTAAACATGCCTACCAAATAGCGTCCTCAGAGAGACTAACATCCACTTGATAAAAATAGGAACCGAAGAACACTTAGTAAGTTCACAAACTTGAGATGCTGATGCTAGACAAAATGTGAACAGCCTTGAACCAGCTTAGTACAGAACACTGGTTTAGTACAGAAGACCATGGTTTAGTACAGAAGACTGCAAAGCAATGTGTTGGCTGAGATGTAACCACCTCCAGTCAAATTGATGGCCAAAGCTGTAGAACCACCTTGTCATGGTGAAGCACCTGGAATGGTTCCATATAGGAAAGAACAGCCAAATTCAGAACTCTGGAAGCTGCAGTAACGGCAACCAGATATACAGTTGTGTTCAAAATAATAGCAGTCAGACATCACTAACCTGATCAATCACTGTTTTTGGTAGAATTGATATTTCTACATGGCAAATAATTTACTAGCAGGTGTAGTAGAGTAATTGAAATCCAACAGACTCAACAGTCATGACATGCATGCTGCTGATTCTGTATAATTGAATCACTAATTGAAAAGGGGCATGTTCAAAATAATAGCAGTGTGGAGTTCTATTAGTGAGGTCATTCATTCTTTGAAAAACAGGTGGCAATTATTGCCCTTATTTAAGGAAGGAAGGCAGCAAATGTTGTACATGCTGGTTACAGTGCATTTCTCTCTGAAATTCTGAGGAAAATGGGTCGTTCCAGACATTGTTCAGAAGAACAGCATACCTTGATTAAAAAGTTGATTGGAGAGGGGAAAACATATAAAGAAGTGCAGAAAATGATAGGCTGCTCAGCTAAAATGATCGCAAATGCTTTAAAATGGCAACCAAAACCTGAAAGATGTGGAAGAAAGCAAAAAACTACCATTCGAATGGATAGAAGAATAGCCAAAATGGCAAGGACTCAGCCAACAATCAGCTCCAGGAAGATCAAAGAAGGTCTAAAGTTACCTGTGAGTACTGTTACAATTAGAAGACGCCTCTGTGGAGCCAAGCTATCTGCAAGAAGCCCCCGCAAAGTGCCACTGTTGAAAAAAAGATGTGCTGAAGAGGTTACAATTTGCCAAAGAGCACATTGACTGGCCTAAAGAGAAATGGCGCAACATTTTGTGGACTGATGAAAGTAAGATTGTTCTTTTTGGGTCTAGTGGCCGGAGACAGTTTGTCAGACGACCCCCAAACACTGAATTCAAGCCACAGTACACTGTGAAGACAGTGAAGCATGGTTGC